>NW_011494735.1:4349386-4354021 GCF_000754665.1 Bison bison bison | reverse complement strand
GGTTATTATGGAATTATGTGAAATCATGTATGTGAACCTTTTGAAAATTATAAAGCACTATAGAATGTAAAGAATCTTTCATTCAATTAAAAAATGAATTACTATGAAAATGAGATAAAATATATACAAAATTCAAGTATATATTTTTTATTATTAGATTCATTTATTTCTAGATTGTTACACATAAAATTATTTTCAATAAATATATCTGAACAAACATAAAAGAGGGGAAAAAACTACAAATTGAGCATATTGTTTTTTAAAGCATGTGTATACATGATAGACCTTATAACTCTTGGTTTTTCCAACGTCATAAGTAAAAATTTTGAATGAAATAGGATTCCCCCATTAGGTGCTGTAGGCTCACTTTAAATAGGACCACTGATATCAATATTTAAGGGTTTTAATGAGACAAATGAGCTTGCTTACTCACTCTTCAATCTTGGTCAGGTTGATGATCACACACCACTTGTAGGGAGCAAGGTATAAATTAAACTGTTTCTGTGCTTTGTTTTATTAATACTCAGAGTAGGGAAACTAGTCTCACAGCGTTATTTTGACAGAACAGAAGAAGATATTTCAGAGTAATTTGAGCTGGCTTAGGTTTCTCATTTTTAAATATTATACAAAATAGAGTGAAGTTCCTCCTCAGTCCTTCATCAATAGCCAGTTGGAATGACTTATCCTCTGGAATCATAATGAAATTTAAATATCTTCCTATGAAAGATTTCAGATCCACAAATTTTCTGTTTAGTTCGGCTGACTTTTGTAGCAAAACTTTTGAAGGAAGCAGTGTGCTGATTTACATTCTGGCACCAGTTCCTTAAGCAGGGTAACTAACCCAGAATGCTTTCCAGTCATTGCAGCTGTGGCATCAGAATATAATCCTACCCAAAATCCTAACTCCAGACACATTTATGGACAATGTAATCCTTTATAGTTTTATACAGTTCACAGTTGTTTATTAGCCATGAAGTGAGAAAATAAAAGGACTATTTCTTCCTATCATGGTCATGTTTAAACCATACACATACTGAAAGGATGGCCAGATTAATAGCACTTGTGTATTCATCTACTTTCAATGAAAGATACTTTGCTAGTTTCACATTTTTCCTGTGAATTAGCCTTCCATATCATTAGTCAGTTCCTGAATATGTTAAACTATAATTTCACTGGAAAATGGCATTTGAGCTACCTCCTTTGCTACCATATCACCCAACATTTCTAAAGCAACATCTTTGATAGACTTGCATTCATGTCTTGGCAGCTGTATCTATGCCTGGTCTTAGCAACCCTAATACAACATAAAAGAAGCCTGCTAAGCTGCTTATATGTGAACTGGTTAACATCTGCCTTCGTCAGTTTTTAAATTCAATACTCTTTCAAATAATTCTTTTCACTTATTGCTTACATATGACATGCAAAAGCCACTTAAGTTTTGATGATTTCATTGCTTCATTAGTTGGTTGCCTGGAAAATCCCATGGATGGAGTAGTAGCCTGGTAGGCTGCAGTCCATGGGGTCGCTAAGAGTCGGACACGACTGAGCGACTTCACTTTCACTTTCCACTTTCATGCATTAGAGAAGGAAATGGCAACCCACTCCAGTGTTCTTGCCTGGAGAATCCCAGGGACAGGGGAGCATGGTGGGCTGCCATCTGTGGGGTCGCACAGAGTCGGACATGACTGAAGCGACTTAGCAGCAGCAGCAGCAGCAGCAGCATTAGTTGGTACATTTCTATGGATAATATAGCATAGTTTTAGCACTTCATCATCAATTATGGCTGCAAATTGAACTCAGTATATAAGGGCCCATACTTCTAAGTAAAACCAGTATGAATCATTTTGGTATTCATTGGTTTACTACTACTAACATTTTGAAATACGTCTTTTCCTGAAAAAGAAGCCCTGTAAAACGTGTTTCCTAATCAGTAAATTAGAGTTAAAAAAAAATGATATAAAGTTTACTTCCATAGAATTACTATTGTTAAAATAGCCATACTACCCAAGGCAATCTCAGATGTAATGTAATCTTTATCAAATTACCCAGGACATTTTTCACAGAACTAGAACAAATAATCCTAAAATTTATATGGAACCATAAAAGACTCAGAATTGCCAAAGCAATCCTGAGGAAAAAGAACAAAGCAGGAGGCATAGCCCTCCCAGACTTCAGACAATAGTACAAAGCTACTGTAATCAAAACACTTGGTAGTGACACAAAGACAGACATCTGGATCAATGGAACAGAATAGAGAGACCAGAAATAAACCCACACGCCTATGCTCAATTACTCTTCTACAAAGGAGGCAAGAATATACACTGGGGAAAAGCCAGTTCTTCAGCAAGTGGTGCTGGGAAAGTTGGACAGCTGCATGTCAGTCAATGAAGTTAGAACATACCCTCTCACCTTAAACAAAAATAAACTCAAAATGGCCTAAAAACTTAAACATAAGACATGACACCATAAAACTTCTAGAAGAGATAATAGGCAAAACATTCTCTGACATGAATTGTACCAATGTTTTCTTAGGCCAGTTTCCCAAGGCAATAGGAATAAAAACAAAAATAAACTAATGGGACCTAATCAAACTTATAAGCTTTTGAACAGCAAAGGAAACCATAAAAGACAAAAAGATTACTTATAGGATGGAAGAAAATATTTGTAAAGAATGCAAGGCATAATTTCCAAAATATACAAACAGCTCATATGAAATACAACCCAACTGAAAAACGGACATAAGACCTAAAAAGACATTTCTGCAAAAAAGACATACAAATGGCCAATAGGCACATGAAAATTTGCTCAGCATCACTAATTATTACAGAAATGCAAATTAAAACTACAATCAGGTACCACCTTTCACAAGTCAGAACGCCATCATTAAAAAGTCTACAAATAACAAATGCTGGAGAGGATGTGGAGAAAAGAAAACCCTCCTATACTGTGGGTAGAACATAAGTTGGTACAGCCACTGCTGAGAACAATGGGGAGGTTCCTCAGAAAACTAAAAACAGAATTACCATAAGATCCAGCAATTCTATTCCTGGGCCAAATATGCAGACAAAACTCGAATCCAAAAAGATGTATGCACCCCTACATTCACAGCAGCGCTATTCACAATAGCCAAGAACATGGAAACAATCTAAATGTTTATCAACAGATAAATGGATAATGAAGATGTGGTACATATATGCAGTGGAATAATGCTCAGTCATAAAAAAGAACAAAATAACACGGATGGACCTAGAGATGATGATACTAAATGAAGTAAGTCTGAAAGAGAAAGACAAATACCTTATGATACCACTTATGGGTGGAATCTAAAACACGACACAAGTGAACCTATATTTAAAATAGAAACGGATTCATGGTCACAGAGAACACACTGTGGTTGCCAAGGGGAGGGCTTGGAGAAGGGATGGAGTGGGAGGTTAAGGTTAGCAGAGATACGCTGTTATATATGGAGTAGAAAAACAAGGTCCTGCTTTAGAGCATAGGGAACTATTCAGTATCCTATGATAAACCATAATGGAAAAGAATCTTTAAAAAAATGTATGTTTATGTATAACTGAATCACAATGCTTTACAGCAGAAATTAACACAACATTGTGAACCAACTATAATTAAAGTTTACTTCCTTTTAGCTATTGGGTCAAAATATACATTTGAATTTTAAAATATTTTAATATATTCATTATATATAAATATATATTATATGCATTTATGTAAACATAAATAAAACAGCTGATTCTCCAGGCAAGAGTACTGGAGTGAGTTGCCATTTCCTTCTCCAGGAGATCTTCCCGACCCAGGGATCAAACCTGGGTGTCCCGCATTCCAGGCAGATGCTTTAACCTCTGAGCCACCAGGGAAGCCCAATTTAATTTAAATGAACATAATCAATTAATATAAAAATAAATAAATATAAATACTTATCTTTTATTCACTTTTGGCTTATAGGTAACTAATCTTAAAATAACATATGTTGAAACTAGTGAATATAATAAAAAAGAAGTAGACTCACTGATACAGAGAGTGAACTACTAGTTACCAATAAAGAAAGGGAAGAGTGGAGGGGGAGGGGAGTAAGAAGTACAAGCTATTAGATATAAAATAAGCTTACAAAGATATACCATACAACATGGGGAATATAACCAATATTTTATAATAACCATAAATGTATTATAGTCTTTAAAAATTGTGAATCACTATTCAGAAAACTAGATCATGGCATCTGGTCCCATCACTTCATGGGAAATAGATGGGGAAACAGTGGAAACAGTGTCAGACTTTATTTTTTGGGGCTCCAAAATCACTGCAGATGGTGATTGCAGCCATGAAATTAAAAGACGCTTACTCCTTGGAAGGAAAGTTGTGACCAACCTAGATAGCATATTGAAAAGCAGAGACATTACTTTGCCAACAAAGGTCCGTCTCATGAAGGCTATGTTTTTTCCAGTGGTCATGTATGGATGTGAGAGTTGGACTGTGAAGAAAGCTGAGCACCGAAGAATTGATGCTTTTGAACTGTGGTGTTGGAGAAGACTCTTGAGAGTCCCTTGGACTGCAAGGAGATCCAACCAGTCCATCCTAAGGGAGATCAGTCCTGGGTGTTCTTTGGAAGGACTGATG
>NW_011494735.1:4338421-4349286 GCF_000754665.1 Bison bison bison | reverse complement strand
GTCCTAAGGGAGATCAGTCCTGGGTGTTCTTTGGAAGGACTGATGCTAAAGCTGAAACTCCAGTACTCTGGCCACCTCATGCGAAGAGTTGACTCATTGGAAAAGACTCTGATGCTGGGAGGGATTGGGGGCAGGAGGAGAAGGGGACGACAGAGGATCAGATGGCTGGATGGCATCACCGACTCGATGGATGTGAGTCTGAGTGAACTCCGGGAGTTGGTGATGGACAGGGAGGCCTGGCGTGCTGCAATTCATGGGGTCACAAAGAGTCAGACACGACTGAGCGACTGAACTGAACTGAACTGATATTGTACACCTGTAACTTATATAACATTGAACAACTATACTTCAATAAAAATTTTTTTAAATATCATATGCTCTGAAGTGGTACTACTGTCCTTGATAGTCTGCAGTCTATACTGCATGTGACTCACTCCTCAATTTCAAACTCATCCTAACTCATCTATACCCTGTTTAATGAGATGGTGCAGAAATATCAGATTGGCTTAGAAGTTTCTAAATGCTTCCTCTTAAGTTCTGTACTTACCCCATATGACTCAGTGACAGTTTGTGGACTAATTAGTCCATGGACCATCCCGTGAATAGCACTGCTCTGAAACCTAGGCCCACGACAGGCCCCCTCTTGCCTGAGTTTAAGGGGTGCACTACTCCTGAATTATAAGCTTGAATTTTTAGCTGCCTCCTGAATATATTTGTATGGATAATGACAATAGTAAAGTATTATTAAGCTATCATTAAAACTACCTAGTATTGGGAATCTAGCATGTGCCAGGAATACAACAGTAAGAGGTTTCTAGCTTTTCCAACCTTAAATTCTAGTGAGAGAAATGGATATTTAATTCTCACATCCCTTTGAAAAGTTGTCTTACCTTCATTTTACAGATAAAGAAATTGAAGCTTATAGAGGTTAGTTAATATGTCTGAGGACTCAGAACTAGTAACAGGTACATCAGGGACACAAAACCAGGTCTTACTGGCTGAACCCATGGCGATTCAGACCTGCAGTGTCGCTTGCAGTAGCCTCTAGGTCTTTAGTCTCTTACCCAGGGGTAAGTTTAGTCTCTTACCTAGACTTACCCAGTTGGGTGTTTATTCCTAAAGCATGAGTCATAGTAAACTATCTCCCTTCTTAGTTAACTTATACTTCATAAAATGGATCATAATATCAAGATGAGCTCTCACCAAGTAGTCACTGTGATCTCGTAGCATTTTATATTTGGAAAGTTGACCATAAATGTCTTCTTTAACAACAACAACAACAACAACAAAAAAGCATTTATTCTACAAATGTCTGTCTCAGAACTGTGCATAGTCTCTACATGTAGAAAGTTGTGCAAATGTGGTACCTAAGAAATAAAGTGATATAGGAGATCACCATCAGTACTTTTCCTGCTATGGTATGACCATGCACGATAAAATTATACCAGTTTTGTTTCACCCACATCAATTTTGATTCTGATTATAATTTTGTCTGATTGATTTAATTACTACTGAATGCCGCTTTAAATATTAAGCTCTAGTGATGATATAATGTAGCAGAGACTGGCTAATTGTTCACTATGCTATTTTTATTTCCCTCCTGGGTCCAGCAGATGCTCTTTCAGGGAGTGGAGACCATGTGGCTAAGTTCTGGCCAATAGGAAGCAGGCAGAAGTCAGGAAGCCCACTTTTGGGTGTAGCCCATAATACCTTCCCCCTGACTTCTCCAGGTTCTCTTTCTTCCCGCTTCTGCTGGACAGAACCCAGAGGAGTCAACAGAGGACACTGGATGTAAGAAACTTGGGTCTTTGAATGACAGTGTGGAGGAGAAAACCCAACCCCTCCTCAACCTACACTGGACTATGCTGTGACATGTTTGCAAATTAAACTTACTGTATTAAGCTCCTGATCATTTTGGGTAAAAGTAGTAACTAATGTGCGGGCTTTCCTGATGGCTCAGAGGGTAAAAGAATATGACTGCAATGCAGGAGACCTGGGTTTGATCCCTGGGTTGGGACGATCCCCTGGAGGAGGGCCTGGCAACCCACTCCACTATTCTTGCCTGCAGAATTCCACAGACAGAGGAGCCTGACGGGCTACAGTCCATGGGGTTGCAAAGAGTTGGACACGACTGGGCAACTAAGCACAGCACAGCACACAGCAACTAATGTGCATAAATAAGTAGATGAATAAAGAAAGGGTACATTAAATACCTAAAATGTGCACTTTCCAATGAACTCAGTCTGTGGTGAAAAACAGAATGTTCTGCACTCTAAATAGTGATTTGGATTTTCTAATAACAGCCTAGAGCTCTTTCCTGTTTGGATTTAGTCAAGCTCAGGTAACAGGGCTATAAATTTATGTGACTAAACATTTAGCAATGTTGACAAAACTGTGTCTGGTAATAGATGGTGCATCAGAATTAAACACTGTTTCTTCCTTACTCTTTAGTTTCATGTGTACATTTCCACTGGATGATACGCCCTAGTTTAAGTGGCCTTCATTAGTGACGATTTCACTAGCACTTCAGTCATTTATTTTATCTGTGGTTGCATTGTGTCTCCAAAATTATTTGGGTTTAGAGAATCTCCATAAATTGTATTTAATTTCACAGTTTCACTGATATGGCTTTTTGTTTCACTATTTTCAGTCCTCTAAAACTTTTCTTTTTGACTTAGCATTTTGTTATTAGCATGATTTTATTTGTGACCAATAGAGCAGTCCTTAAGACAAGAAGAATTAAAGTAAATGACATTTATATCTTAGAAGAACCAAAGAAATACATAGTTATCATTTTAGTGGAGTTACAAATTTCTGGTCATTGAGGGAAGAATTACACAAAGCTATGATTTAAACTCAGGAACAGGCTCTACAACACCTGCTCTTTTTGAAAGTTATGGAATCATGGTATGAACACTATTAACAGGGTTCAGCCTTCAGGTGACCCTTAGGGTTAAGAAGAAGAATCAGTGGAGTGATCTGGAAAGAAGCTTTCTTGGTGCAGTAGAAATCCTCAGTGCTCTAAGGTAGAACACCGCTGTGGTTTGGGTGGACATAATATTTCCTCACTGGAAAGAATTATAATTAAATATTAAAAGTGATAAGTAAATAAACCCCGATAATTTACACTTTTAAGTTTAGAACAATCTATGTATATTTAAGTACTACTTGGACAGTTTAAGAATTTGATATATCTAGGTATCTGGAAAACTGTGATTCCAATTTATAAAAAGTTAATTGGTTTAATTGATTTAGACCTCAGAGGGATAGTATAATTTTACTTGGATTATAAGCAATAATTGGATAAGAAAAGAACTTAATTTTACCCATTTTTATAAATTTAATTTAGTAGACATATAAGAATTATGTATGATAGGATAATGTTTGTTTGATAACCAGGTAAAGCACAAAAATTAAATGTATTAAATTACTGTTATAATTTTAAATGCTTAAAAGATTATTTAAGTTGTATAAATGCTATGAAAAGTGATTACTGACATCTTCTGGATTTGTAAATGCAATAATAAGATTTATTATTAAGCCTGAAATCTTAAGAAAGAACAAAACTTTTTAGATTATAATTTAAAACATAAAGGAAAACAGAACAGGCTTTGAACAATCTTTTTAGGGCATGAAAGTCACCTCTAGGAATATCATAAAACTCCTATGAACATTTTTCTTCTGTTTTTTTCTATCATCCTACAGTTGCTCTTGGCAGCAATACTTTCTTTTTCTTTTCATACAAAAATACTATGCCCTTTTAAACTAAAGGAAAAGGTGATACTAAATAATAATTTGTAAAATATTTTGTAGATTGAAAATGAAAATTTGCTTTTTTTGAAAATCTCTCATGTGGTCATTTACTAGTATTACGGATATTTGCCTATAACACATGCAGAAACCTTCCTCTCATGCCATAAAAGCAACGGTAGTAGCAATGACCCATGAAAATAACACCAAAATGGTATAGAATTCACTCTTCTGCATGAGTAAGGCAAAAGAACAATAAACATGTGGCTGAATGGTTTTTTTTAATCCTTGGATTCTTAAAGTTGCTTCGTCCTTGGGATAATGGTCTTCAATCTCTTTTGTATAAACGTTGCAAATGACAGAAGATGATCTTTCCTAATCCAAACATCCTTGACACTGAGATGGCCAGTGTGGGGCTTCTGAGTCCGTCTGGAGCAAAGAGGCTCTAATAGGGCTCTGCAAGCCCTCAATCTTCTGTAGATGCTCTGAGGGGACAGGCTGGGCTCCCTTCTTCAGCCAGAGTGGATTCACTTCTATTTCTTTTATAGACTGGAAATTTGGTCGGATTTCATTTGGAGAGTGACTTCCACAGCTTTGCAGGTTTTGAAAATCACTGGGCCACAGTGTGCTTTTTCTAGAAACAGTGGCAGCACTGTGTGAGTGAACACACATTATCCTAAAGATGGCAAGTCCCAGCAGGAAAAATAGAAATTACATGAGGAGATGGTTGTGGGACCATTGATCTGTTTTTCTAAAAAGTAAAGAACTTCACAAACACTGATTTGGGGAGGTTACTAGATCTTTAGCCAAACTGTGGGGGAACCCCCTTATTTACTTATTTCATTTAGAAATGGGATCCTATTGTTTTGCTTGTTTAATTAAAGACTCTCCCATGCTTTTATTCAGAAAAACATTCAGAAGTCTCATTTTATTTGGCACCAAGGATGCACTATGCCACCGTGAACCTGCAGGTTAGCTGAGGTTACTAATGCGGCAGAACAAACACTTTTATGCCTTCTTTCCTAGAACTCAACTACTACTGAGGCTAAAGTAACAAAAGAGAGCTTTTAGAAATTTAACTCAAAACTGGGAGGGAGACAGAGACTCAGAATAAAACACTGACAAACTACTAGCAGGAGGTTTTGGTTTTGCTCATGTGTGTGTGTTTATAGTGCTAAAGTTCTTGCTGGTTTTTAGATGCTTTATTTTGTGGCCCTGCAGTCAGACAATCATGGGGTCTCTGATGCTACCCCACTCTACCCTCAAAGGCATGAAGGACCTTTCCCCCTGCCCCCTGCTCCATTTTATCCATCGGTAGATCCTCTAATGGCTGAGAATGACCCACAACTCAAGCCAGAGGTTGGATATAAAAGGAGGCAAGGCAGGGAATGAAATAAAAAGGTTAAAGATGACTAAGGGCGGGTGTTTAAGGGGGAAGGAGACATAGGGGGAGGGTCACAGGGTAATAAGTGGTGATCTGAGTCATGTGACATGCCCAGGCCTCTAGGATCATGACCTTGTGGCTAAGGATTTCCAAAACCTACTCCTCCTTAACTGGAACAAGGAAGGATCCTTTCAGCGAAGAACTGAGTGAACATTCTTCAGGATTCCAAGTGAGTAAAATTATTGCATAACACTCAAGTGGTATTTTGGGGAAAATTTGAACCATAATCTTAAGATTTGGCAGAAATGCAGGCATGATTCCCCTCTCTGGGCTTTTATTTCATTGTTAAAAAATCATAATGACATGGAAATTTAGGGACACTAAGAGTCCAGCTGAAAGGATTATATGAAGGATTATATGGTCTCTTATTTTCCTTTTGAAATTCAAGTCTAAGTAATATTCATGGCATTCGGTCCCATCACTTCATGGCAAATAGACAGGGAAACAATGGAAATGGTGACAGACTTGATTTTCTTGGGCTCCAAAATCACTGCAGATGATGACTGCAGCCATGAAACTAAAAGATGCTTGCTCCTTGGAAGAAAAGCTATGACAAACCTAGACAGCATATTAAAAAGCAGAGACATTACTTTGCCAACAAAGGTCCATCCATCAAAGCTATTGTTTTTCCAGTAGTCATGTATGCATATGAGAGTTGAACCATAAAAAAAGCTGAAGGCCGAAGAATTGATGCTTTTGAACTGTGGTGTTGGAGAAGACTCTTGAGAGTCCCTTGACTGCAAGGAGATCCAACCAGTTAATCCTATGGGAAATCAACCCTGAGTATTCATTGGAAGGACTGAGGCTGAAGCTGAAACTCAAATACTTTGGCCACCTGATGAGAAGAACTGACTCATTTGAAAAGACCCTGATGCTGAGAAAGATTGACGGCAGGAGGAGAAGGGGACAACAGAAGATGAGATGGTTGGATGGCATCACCGACTCGATGGACATGAGTTTGAGCAAGCTCCGAGAGTTGGTGATAGACAGGGAAGCCTGACATGCTGCAGCCCATAGGGTCACAAAGAGCTGGACACGACAGAGCAACTGAACTGAACTGATACAACTAAGGAAACTGAGGCTTAGAAAGGCTGACTAACTTATACAAGGTCAAAGTGAGTGATAGAGGAGGCAGGTAAAACTGTGTACGTCTGAGGTCACTGCCTATGCTCATATCAGCTGGTATGATCATCTGCTTGGTATATATATGGTAGGAAAGCATGAGCTTTCTGCTATGCTTATTTTTTACCATCAGCCTGCTTATGAACTTTTATTTCCTTCCCTTTTCCTAAGCTAAGTGTCATGAGATATGAATCATAAATCACATGAAGAGCCAAGGAAAGGCAATATTCAGGGTTCAATTCCAGAATGTCTGCCCCTTCCACCACCATCAAAAAGTATACAGACAATAAATGCTGGAGAGGGTGTGGAGAAAAGGGAACATTCTTGCACTGTTGGTGGGAATGTAAATTGATATGGTCACTATGGAAGATGGTATGGAGATTCCTTTAAAAACTAGGAATAAAGCCACCATATGACCCAGCAATCGCACTCCTAGGCATATACTGTGAGGAGACCAAAATTGAAAAAGACATGTATCCCATTGGTCATTGCAGCACTTTTTGCAATAGCTAGGACATGGAAGCAACTTAGATGTCTGTTGGCAGATGAATGGATAAAGAAGTTGTGCTACATATACACAATCGAATATTACTCAGCCATAAAAGGAACACATTTGGTCAGTTCTGACGAGGTGGATGAACCTAGAACCTATTATACAGAATGAAGTGAGTCAGAAAGAGAAAGATAGATATCGTGTTCTAATGCACATAAAAGGAATCTAGAAAAATGGTTCTGAAGAATTTATTTACAGATCAGCAATGGAGAAACAGACACAGAGAATAGAGTTGTGGACACGGGGAGAGGGGAGGAGAGGGTGAGATGTATGGAAAGAGCAACACGGAAACTTATATTACCAAATGTAAGATAGATAGCCAACGGGAATTTGCTGTATGTCTCAGGAAACTCAAACAGTGGCTCCGTATCCACTTAGAGGGGTGGGATGGGGAGGGAGATGGGAGGGAGGTTCAAAACGGAGGGGATATATGTATGCCTATGGCTGACTCATGTTGAGGTTTGACAGAAAACAGCAAAATTCTGTAAAGCAATTATCCTTCAATAAAAAAAAGTAAATTAAAAAAAAAAGTCCGCTCCTTCCAGATCCATGCCCCCCACAGTCACCCTTGCTTGTTCTGTTTACATGCCTCCCCCTTCTAGCTTCCCAGACCCTGAAGAAAGCCTCTATTCACTCACTGGGCACCTGTGCAGAGCCTTGAGGGGTGGGTGGCTGCTGTCAGGACACAAATCCATTGCTCAACATTCATTCCAAATGGGACTTTACTTCTGGAAAAGCCCATACGGCCTGACCATATGTATGGGTGTCTTGATAGTAAACATATTTTTAAAACAAATATGTGAGCATCGTTTTCTTTCCTTAGCTGTCTTATGTTACAGTCATAGCAGGTGGCATAATGGTGGCATCTAGTTCAAAAACAATGCTGTTGCCTTTTTTTCTCTTTGAGGTTGTCATGTATTTGCTTTGATGGTGGCTTGCTAAGGAGGGTATTGTTGAAAAACAAAGGCTTTCAAGTCAGGGAGAGGTGGCTCTAAATTCTAGCTTTATTATTCACTTGTTTAAAAATATGTATGTAAGTGTTGGGATAAAGCAATGAATAAAACAAGGACTACTCCCCTCAAAGAGCATTTGAGGGGAATGAGATAGACATTAAACAAGATAAATGAGAAAAAAATACAGTATGTTAGCTGGTGAAAAGTGCTAAGGAGACAAAGCAAGGAGGGGATAGAAAATGTTAAAACTAACTAGTAGGGGGCAGGTAGGGGAGGGATGGATTCGGAGTTTGGGATTAGCAAATGCAAACTATTGTATACACGTATAACTGAATCACTTTTCTGCACACCATAAACACAACATTGTAAATCAATTCTGTATTGATAGAGTAGTATTTTTAAAAAACTGTGTAGTCACAAATGTTGTATATTAATGCACGAGTATGGATTCTAGAAGGACGGTACTGATGAACCTGTTTGCAGGGCAGCAGTGGAGATGCAGACATGGAGAACAGACTGTGGGCACAGTGTGGGAGGGAGAGAGTGGGGCGAACTGAGAGAGCAGCATGCAAACATATACACTGCTATATGTAAAACAGATAGCCAGTGGGAATTTTCTGTGTGACATGGGGCGCTCACCAGTGCTCCATGACAACCTGGAGGGGTGGGATGGGGTGGGAGACGGGAGGGAGGATCCGGAGAGTGGGGACACGTGTGTGCCTGTGGCTGATTTACGTTGCTGTGTGGCAGAGACCAGCACAGTGTGGTAAAGAAATTATCTTCTAATTTATAAAAAAGTAACCATTAAAAAAAACCTGTCTAGTCAGGAAATATTTAACTGAGAAAATACCATTTGAGACAGATTTGAAGGAGGTGAGACATTGGATGGGTATGCGTTAGTTTGTGTGATACTAGTAAAGTGAAAGTGAAAGTTTCTCAGTTGTGTCTGACTCTGTGAAACTCTCCAGGCCAGAATCCTGGAGTGGGTAGCGGTTTCCTTCTCCAGGGGATCTCCCCAACCCAGGGATCAAACCCAGGTCTCCCTCACTGCAGGCGGATTCTTTACCAGCTGAGCCATGAGGGAAGCCCAAGAATACTGGAGAGGGTAGTCTGTCCCTTCTCCAGTGGATCTTCCTGACCTAGGAACTGAACCAGGGTCTCCTGCATTGCAGGCAGATTCTTTACCAGCTGAGCTACCAGGGAAGCCCAATATTAGTAAAGATTAGATATTAGTAAAAGTTACCTAAGTGTCCACATGCTTGATTTCCTCAGCTCTGAAATGGGAACAAAAGCTACCTGGTTGATTTGTTCTGAGGATCTGGCCTGGCCACTGACTAGGAGTATGACAACAGCTATTATTACTGTATCCATCATCATCACCATCACCAGCAGCAGCATAGTCATTATAAATAGCCACTTGCTGGAACTAGAAATAGGTTATTTATACGTTTATTATCCCCAAACGACCCGGCTAAGGAAACTCGGATGATAGTTTACTTCTGAAGACTGAATGAAGTACTCTAGCGTTGGGAGAGGGTCACGTGGGTTAAATATTTCTATCAAGCAGAGACTTGGCAGGAAATAAAGGTCCCCTTCAGTTGGATAATTCGAGGGCAAGAGAGCCTGGGGAGCAGTGCATTGGGCCAGTCTCCCAGGGAACAGAGCAGGTGGAGATGGCTGGTGGAGAGGACCAGAGGGGCCACAGAACATTCTTTGTAAGGCTGAAGGGCAAATTAATCCTAATTCCCAGGTTTCACTGGGAGCCTCATCATCACCATCATTCTCTGTATTGAGAACAAGCAACTTGAGTTCTCTCCTTCCTCACATGTTCTTTTAATCATATTTGTTGTTCTCCTTTGGGTTGATCTTCTTACCACAGGCAAAGTCCAAGGTTTGCTTGGGGGTTTCAAAAGAAAACTAGATGAAATAAAAAATAAAACCCAGTTGTATGTAAAACCAGAGACCGTAAGACAACCTAGCCAATTTCTATCCAGAGTCAGGCACTGGAGACAAGGGTGAAACACTCAGCTTGTCACTCGTCAACATGAAATAGGCCAGGCCAGAGGGGTCCTGACCAAGACCACAGGAGTTTCGCCGTTTAATATTTTAAAAGAAGTTTAAGCCATGATATTAAGTAGAAGAGTCAGATATGAAACCAAATACAATGTTAGTCGTAAAATATATGTATATGAATTGAAAGTGAAAGTTGCTCAGTCGTGTCCAACTCTTTTCGACCCCATGGCCTATACAATCCATGGAGTTCTCTAGGCCAGAATACTGGAGTGGGTAGCTATTCCCTTCTCCAGGGAATATTCCCAACCCAGGGATCAAACCCAGGTCTCCCTCACTGCAGGTGGATTCTTTACCAGCTGAGCCACAAGGGAAGCCCAAGAATAGGGGAGTGGGTAGCCTATCCCTTCTCCAGAGCATCTTCCTGACCCAGGAATCAAACCAGGGTCTCCTGCATTGCAGGCGGATTCTTTACCAGTTGAGCTATCAGGGAAGCCAATATGCATTGAAACGAGACTAAAAAGAAATAAACTATTTCCACTATTTGTGTCTGTAGATGGTGATGATTTTTTTCTTAACCCCTTTTGTATTTTTCTAGGTTTCATCAATGAACATGGATTTTCTTTTTAATTTAGAAAGATGGTAATGATGATCCTATACGCTAGGCAGCAAAAGAGACACAGATGTAAAGAAGACTTTCGGACTACGTGGGAGAAGGCAAGGGTGGGATGATTTGAGAGAATAGCATTGAAACATGTATCTTACCATAAGCAAAATAGAGGACCAGTGCAAATTCGATGCATGAAGCAGGGCACCCAAAGCTGGTGCTCTGGGACAATGCAGAAGGATGGTGGGGAGGAAGGTGGGAGGGAGTTCAGGATGGGGGGACACATGTGTACCTGTGGGTGATTCATGTCGATGTATGACAAAAACCACCACAACATTGTAAAGAAATTATCCCCCAATTAAAATAAATTAAAACAAACAAAAAATCAGTGAGTTATTTTTCTTTAAAGATTTCTCTTTCTAATAA
>NW_011494735.1:4337972-4338294 GCF_000754665.1 Bison bison bison | reverse complement strand
CTCTGCTTAAAACTTCAATAATAGTTACAACCTTCATTTTTGGAAAATTCTCATCTCAGATTATTAAAAAAAGAGACTCATTAACTGATTATTTTCCTTTTTTAAGATTATTATTTTACAAATTATTTTTAAAAAGAGCATGCTAAGTAGTTTAAATATTTCCTCTATACTGGTTTAATCTGTTCAGTGCTTATAATAGTAGTGTTAGTCACTCAGTTGTGTCGACTCTTTGTGACCCCATGGATTATAGTCCACCAGGCTCCTCTGTCCATGGAATTCTCCAGGCAAGAATACTGGAGCAGGTTACCATTCCCTTCTCCAA
>NW_011494735.1:4319937-4337872 GCF_000754665.1 Bison bison bison | reverse complement strand
CAAGTTAGTGCTTATATCTAACACAAAGGTATACTTCGGGAGCTTCAGTCCATGGATTTCAAATTCATCTTCACCAGCTACTAAAATTCTTAGACTGTAGATTTTTTATTTTACAATTTTATCATTTTCTATTGTAGATTTACAGTAGATGATTGTAAGACATTAAATATAATTTAATTGATAATCATTTCCTTATACTGCATTAACTACAGAGTGGATCTAGAGAGATCACTGTTTCAGCTTTTTTTCTTTACTTTGCACTAATTCTGTTCAGGTCAACAAACTATTTCTGAGCAGTTGGCAGTGTGCCTGGCACTAAGTTAGGTGTTGGGGATGCAGAGAAGAAAAGACAAGCTGCCTGCTCTTAAAGTGAAGTAGCAATGAGGACGGACATGCAAGGAGATGATTTCAGTCCCGCGTGGTGAGTGCACGTGGTGTTCAAGACAGTACCTCTTCAGTGGAACTGTGCTCCCCTTCTAAAGGGACCACCTTCTTGCAAGTTGCCAAGAAGCTGCAAGCTGTCTTTGGTAGTGGAATGCAGAAGGTAGACAGTGAAGAATAAAACTATCCTAAAGAAATTTGGGTTTCATTTTGAAAAATGTAGAATGCTCTGGAGATGGGCTGTTTTGGTGTGGCTGAACGACGGCAGGTGATGAGCAGTAGCGCAAAGGATGCAGGTGGAGCTGGTACTCAGGTGGGATGTGCTGGTTAGGTCAAAGGCAGATCATCGTGTGGTCTGCTCTACTTGGTTGGGGCTTGTGCTGTACCACTCACTAAGCATTTTGACTACCTTCCCTGCATGGAAGATGTATGTGTACCCTGAATAGCTATGTCAGGGGACAGATACTTTTTTCATTGTTCTCTTAAAACTGTTTATGTTTAGGCACTGAGCATAAATTCTTATAATGGAATGATGTGATAATTTTTAGCCCAGTATGACTTAATTTGGGGGCTTAGATTTGCAATACTTGATTGCATTAGAATAATCCAGGAATTGACATCACACACTGCTCTATTTAAAACAGATAACCAACAAGGACCAGCGCAGGGGACTCTGCTGAATACTCTGTAACAACCTAAATGGAAAACGAATTTGAAAATGAATAGATACATGTGTATGTATAATGATCAGTTTGCTGTACATCTGAAACTAATACAACATTGCTAATTAACTACAATTCCATGGCACCCCACTCCAGTACTCTTGCCTGGAAAATCCCATGGACGGAGGAGCCTGGAAGGCTGCAGTCCACGGGGTCGCTGAGGGTCGAACACGACTGAGCGACTTCACTTTCACTTTTCACTTTCATGCATTGGAGAAGGAAATGGCAACCCACTCCAGTGTTCTTGCCTGGAGAATCCCAGGGACGGGAGAGCCTGGTGGGCTGCCATCTATGGGGTCGCACAGAGTCAGACACGACTGAAGTGACTTAGCAAGCAAGCAATATTAAATAAAAATTAAAAAAATAAGTGACACTGAAAAGAAAAAAAAAAGAATGGTTCAACGTGTAGACCATCTTTTTACAAACAGTCTTCAGGAAATTTTTGGTAAATTTTACCTGGATATATAACCCAATTTTAATCCTTTTGACATAATTAAATCATTATCCCTAAACCTATAAATGCTTTAAAAAAACTTTAATCTTTTATAATCATATGAAGTTTGCCTTAAGAAACCTCTCTTTACTGCTTATAATAAGAGCCCCTAAATATTTTAAAAGCTTCTTTGTCTGGTAAAATGGGAAGTCCAGATTCCAAACCTATGAAAACTTTGCCAGGCTGTCCAGCTGTCCCGGCCACTCTTTTAGAATCCTAAAAGCTGTCTGAGATCTGGAGGAGATCTGAAACAACTGGGGCTCAAAGTGCCGTGGAAATCACAGATTGGCCACACTTGACTCTGGTTTCATCCTGTCACAATTACTGTAAACCATTCCTGTCAGCCGAAGGCTGAAGTCTCAGCTGACTTTATGGTAATGACTTTTTCTGCCAATTCTCCATCCTAAGTTAATAAGTGAGAAATTTTAGGGCCCCTGGGGTATTATTCTCTATTTAGGAGTGAAAATGGCTTTTTATCTGCCACCTCTGCCTGGCCTCCCCCACCCCCATTCCTCTCTTCCTAGAACAAAGATTTAGACCACCAGGATTGCAGTACTAGTTACAATATCAACACTGATAAGAAACTTAATTAGCAGAAGGGAAAAATGTAGTAGTAAAGATGAAAGGAAAGCCTCCAAGCTTTGGAAATGCTTAGGTAATAGCTAATATTTGTAAAGCCATCCACAGTTTACTCAGCTGCTTGACATGCATAACCACCTTATTTAATCCTTGCACCAGTCCTGACAGGTGGTTGCTAATCTCATCTTTACAGGTAAGGTAAAATGGAGCAGTTAAATCCAGCCAGCGGCAGTCATCGTCCCCTCAGACCCAACTCCCTTGATCATGACACACTTTATGCAGAACCATAGCTGCCTCATGGACCATGGGCACCAGTCCTGAGGAGGCCAACCCAGCTTTAGCCAAAGGAGAACGTCTGATCAGACAGAGCATGGAATGTAGAAAGTATGGTGCTGTGAAGAGGTGGGAGAATGTGCAGGCTGATGGGCTCTGAGAATGGTAACCATCACTGAAGTCTGTGTCCTGGCATCAGACACACAGCACATTCACTGACCAGCACCCTTACAAGGAAGGATTAAGGATGGTGATGCACTCTGTGATGAGCATAGCAGGAAGCCACCAGTCCTATGGGGCCTTTATCAGACCCCAGTGGGAGCTGAGGCTGGCAGATTGGGGCCACCCTGACCAGTGCTCTGATTTGGGTACTGGCATTAGTGAAACCATACACTGGACCTTACACACTCAAAGCCCATAAGTACATTAAGAACAACCGACCCTGTTTCGCAGAGTTCCAGGGAAACCACAGATGTGGAAACAACTTGCTGACAGCCCCATGGACTGAGCATCGCACAGACACAGGCACGGGGAGGGACTAGAACAACCACGGCAGGTGGAAAATCCACCCGTCTAACCTATGGACCCTCCCCAGATTTGCACATGGAACTCATGAGGAGGCAAGAAGAACTGTACCTCTGCAGAGAACTCTTGAAACTTACAAATTACTTTCCACCAATCACTTCCCAGCCCAGCCCCCTCTTCCATGATAAATATCCCACTCAACAGGTGATGGGGAGAGAGATCTGACTATTGCCTCCTGTCTCCTTGTTTGGCCACCCTGCAATAAAGCCTTTTCCTCTGTCCGCAAAACACCGTTGCCTTGGTGTTTGGTCTTTCTGTTTCCCAGCAGGCAACAAGTCCACTTGCTTAGTTACATTAGGTAGAGGAAGCAGCTATGGCTGAACCACAGTCTGGTACAGAGGAAACCTAGGAGACAAATAATCTGACAGTGTCTTCTTGCCAAAGCCCAGTGAGAAGTCAGAGGTCACAAGAACCTGGGTGAATCCATCTCTATAGCTCTGCTTTCCAGGGCACAAAGCAGGCTGAGGTGAATGGAAAGTGGACGAAGCGCAGGCAGGAAAAATAGAGAATATCTAAGACAGAGGCAGTTTTAAGACTAATGTCATGTTATCCTGCCCTTGAAGACTCCATTTCCTGGTAAGAACTTGAAAGAGGCAAGTGAGACTTCAGGATTCTTCCTTCTTTTTTTCCTAACTCCCACTTCCTTATCTCAAACAGTTGACTATCTGGAAATTGCTAGATGCTTTGGGGGATTGAACATAAAGGTAAATGCAAATTGCTGGTAGTCCACTAGAAGAAATCCATGTTATGATGATAATGTAGACTGGCATTCAACATTCATCCCACTTTCTTTCAAGCATGCCTTTTTATACTACAAAGCCTGAAAAGTGAAATAAAAGCAAAAGAAAAACTGCATTTCCCAGATTCTATTGCAACTAGGTTCTGGATGTGACCTAGATTCAAGCACCCATATGCTCTTGAGGGAAATTAAGAAAGCACAAGTAAACTAGAATCTGTAGCATCTTCTCTGTGACCATGGTCATTGAGTTGTTGGTCTTGGGTGTTTAGAGATGGAGTCCCTGGCATCTATTCTGCTGGTGCAGTTTGCAGCCAAAATGGTGTGGTTCTAGGGCTGGGACAGCCCCCAGATCCTAGTGACTTCCTGATCACAGTGGCTTCCCAGTCATGGCAGTGGGGATGTAATTCAAGAGTCAGTGGTTTTTTGATCACAGAGGAGGCAGCAGCAAATTTAGTGGGTTGGCTCTGCTATGTGGTTCAATCTAAAATTTTTTTTCTTTCATCCTCCTAACAATTTGGCAAGTCATTTAATATCCTACAAAAGATTTCTTCCTGCTTAAACTACATTCTGTCTTTGCAATTAAACTTTGATTGCTACAGAAATAAATGAAAATGCAAAGTAGAGAAGGGTAAGCACTGCTACAGTACTATGCAAATCTCGAAAGAACTAGACATTAGGCTTATGTTATGGAGATATAGAGAAAATTTTCCTTCATGGAATCTGAGACCTCTTGACAAACTCATGGAATGAGTTTTCCTTTTCCAGAGAAGCAGATGAAATTAACAGACACTGTGACTATTGTCTATTATATTTAATAAAGCACACAAGTCTGTGTATCTATTCCCAGAGACGGGCTCCAAGTCTGTATGAGGAAAGAGAAATACTACATGTTCAAATCCCCTGGCAATAGCCCCTTTCAATTTTAGAAATCAGACTTGCTTGCTTTTTAAGTGTCTGTTAAAATTTTTTTTTAAATGTTTGTCAGAAACTTCAATAATGCTATTGAAATTAAATTTCTTCTCTGAGGGAAACAATAAAAGGAATCAGGGCATTTCACTGTCTACTTCTGTTACTGTTACCAATTGGTGTTGCGTAGCAAAATACCCCCAAATTTAGTGACTTAAAATAATAATCATTTTATTGCATATCATGAGTATTTTGGTCATAAATTTGAACTGGGCTCAGCTAGGTGATTTTTCTGTTCTAAATAACATTGATGGAGGTGACTTGGTAATATTTAGGTAGTAGAAAGACTGGATTAAAGGGTACAAAATGGCTCCTGGTCCGGACGACTGGGGGGTTGAGCTGTCTATTTGAGCACCAGTACTTGGCCTCAGAGTAGTCAAAATTCTTACCTACTGCATTAGGGCTCCAAGAGAAGTCGTCCAGTGAACAAGGGAAAGCTGCATGACCTTAACAATCTAGCCTCAGAAGTTATGCAGCAACACTTCTGTGTTGCTTTATTTGTCCAAGTAGTCACATATCCATCCATATTCAAAGAGTGGGGACTTAGATGCTACTTTTAGATGGGAGGAGTGTCAAAACATTTGCAGCAAGGCTTTGGAAATATCCCAATCCCCCTACGTCACTCTGCTTTACCTGTGTCTCTAGGAAAATCCCCCATTGCTAAGCCATGCTAGAGTGGTCTAACCACTTGAAGAATCTCACCTTTAAATCAAAGACTAGAAGTAAAAAAGGTATGGGTACTCCTAACATTGTGTTTAATAGGGAATTAAGAGTGAAGTTTTTTAGCTAGCTTGTTGATGTCTTCCAATTTTCATTGCATTAAGTGAGGAAAGAAGCTCACTTTTCACAGTCCTTAGGATGGCATGTATCAAATCAGAAACTTGAGCACATAAGAGTAAAGTGTAGCTATAGTGATGAGTTAAAAGTACATTCCCAAGATCAAGACCAAAGCCCAGGTTCTATAAGCCAGGTTCTATAACTGGGTCATAACATCAAAGCAGATTGAGTATCAGTATCTATTTCAGTCTGTGTCACCTGAGTAAGATTATTTTCATATCCTCCTGGGTAACTACAAGGTTTTAGAACCAACAAGGCTCAGCATGGTGTTGTGTCCTTTGCTTCTGGGCCAGGACACAGGGTTGTTCAGCAAGCTGTTGATTCTCAATAGTCAACACTGATGAACATACATTTGTTGAGTAGATACTTTGTGCCAGGCACTGCACAGGTTCCAGGGTAGCTGTAGAGAATCAGATATTGTCTTTGCCCTGCAGGGGCTCAAGTCTAATGGAGGAGACAGATGAACAAACAAATAACCACAATATCATGTGAAAAAAATCATATAATTTAATTCAGGGCTAAATGGATGAGGAGTACAGAGAAAGGAGTAATCAGTTTTAAATCCTGACATAAAAGCTAACATTTCAGGTAAGTTTTTTTTAGGTAGAGAAGGTAGAAGGAGCCTCTTGGATAGAAGAATCACCCTGTGAACAGTGTGGACTGTGTTACAGTACCTGTTATTTACAGGGAACACCAAAGAATTGATGCTTTTGAATTGTGGTGCTGGAGAAGACTCTTGAGAATTTCTTGGACAGCAAGGAGATCAAGCCAATCATTCCTAAAGGAAATCAACCCTGAATATACATTGAGAAGACTGATGCTAAAAGCTGAAGCTCCAATACTTTGGCCACCTGATGAGAAGCGCCAACTCACTGGAAAAGACCCTGATGCCAGGAAAGATTGAGGACAGGAGGAGAGGGCAACAGAGGATGAGATGGGTGTATGGCATCACGAACTCAGCGGACATGAGTTTGAGCAAACTCCAGGAGATGGTGAGGGACAGGGATCCTGGCATGCTGCAGTCCATGAGGTCACAAAGAGTCGGACATAACTTAGAGACTGAACAACAACAGCAACAATTTACAGGGATTAATGGGTAGTCCTGTGAGATTGGAGTATGGATTCTAGGAATGGAGGAGGGAGTGAGACATAAAGCTGGAAGGAAAATTCTGGCTGGTCTTTGTATTTCAGGCTGAGGAGTTGGAAGTTTTACCCATAGAAAATACTGAAGGATGCGAGAGGGTAGAAAATGTGGAGAGACACAAAAGCAATACTAGCTATTTTTAATTAGATAAGCCAAAATTTGTCCCACTCCTTGGAGTTTTGTCATCTTTGATATTTTGGAAAATCTCCATTGAAGCCAGGCTCCAAATGGAAATTTTAGACTTTCTCTTGTGTTTCTATTTCTTTTAAAGTTTAAAACTCTACAATTGCTGCCATGTTCCATCCATTTAAGACAAGATTACCTACTAAAAATAATCTGAAAGGCAAAGAGCATGGCTTAGCCAGTTTCTCTGTCATGTCCCTCACTACAAAGCAAAGGCTAGATCAACAAACATACAAAATCCTTTTTGTTCCCGGCAGAAGAATTAAGTGGTCAACTTTGTGTTGATGGAATTTTTTTCCCTACACATGGTACAAGCCATCTCTCAGAGGCAAATCAGTCAAATCACGTCTTGAAACCACACATACATATTTGTGCAGCCAGAAGTGAGAGGTGTGGGTGGCAGGGGATTGTAGGTGACTCAGTATATCTGGCATCTTGGTCAGAAGTTTCTCTCAGCTGATGGCGGAGGTATTGCTGCCATAATAGGTGCTGCTTATGAACTGCCACCAAATCATTGTGTGTGCTGTTTGAGATCTGTTTTCAGGTTAGTCAACCTGTAAGATGATGCAGGTTTTTAAGTTTTTTCCTGTTCACTCAGCAGGGATGGCCTTCCAGACTTGTTCTCCTGCTAGTGCCTTAGGTATCTGACTCAGGTTACTTGCAGCCAGTCTACCTAGGAGTTTAGATCTCCCAGGTATTGGCATAAACCACTGGACATTTTAAAATTTTTAAGTAGCTCAATCACAGGTGTAGCAAGACACCCAACGTGTGTTAGTTGCTCAGTCATGTCCTATTCTTTCAGACCCCGTGGACTGTAGCCCACCAAGCTCCTCTGTCCATGGGATCCTCCAGGCAAGAATACTAGAGTGGGTTGCCATGCCCTTCTCTAGGGGATCTTTCTGACCCAGAGATCGAACATGAGTCTCCTGCATTACAGGCAGATTCTTTACTGTCCCTGGTGGCTCAGAATCCACCAGGGACAGTGGTGGATCCACTTGCAATGCAGGAGACCCAGGTATTCTTGCACTCCAGTATTCTTGCCTGGAGGATCCCATGGACAGAGGTACCTGGAGGGCTACAAGTCCATGGGGTCGCAAAGAGTAAGACACAACTGAGCGACTAACACATATACCCAATGTGGCGAACACTAATTTTCCTCCCCTAATCCCCTTTAAGTGAAGCTGCCACACAGATGGGCGCTATTTCAATGACTATTGTGTCTTTCCAGCTGGGGCTGTACCCAGTTGCCTCGCGCAGGTCTTTGTCTGGGGACGCTCTACCTGCTTGGCCCTTATGAGTAAGGAACACAGATATTACTGGGAACAAATAGGCAAACTGGTGTAAGGGCCAAGGAGATTCAAAGAGGGAGGGGGCACCAACCCTCTTTCCTTAATGTTAATATTATACCTCCAAGGGTTTAAACTGGTCTCATTTCAAGGCCATCAAGCTGGAGGGCACTCAATCCTGAAGAGAAACCAGTGGAAAAGGCAGTCTGGTCTAGTGGTTGAGATTTTCCCCAGGGCTTGATTGTCATGGGAGAGGTCCACCTGTGGCTAAGGTTACAGCCCCTCCTTTCCCAGCCACTCTGTCACTGTTGGTGGCCCTGGGAAAATAACAGAGAGTGAGTGCAAGCTGAAAGAGCTATGGAACTAAAGAGCTATAATATGGAAGTTAGGCCCACTTCTTCATTTTGCACCCATCTTCCTGCTTCCTTCAAAGAAAGTATTACCTAGGCCTTTATCATCAAAGCAGAGGCTCTGAGCAGAGTGTGGGACTGCCTCTTTTTCTTGGGGGTGGGGCTTTATAATTTATTTCTTTATCTACCTACTTACCTACCTATGTATTTACTTATTTTTCAGTACTCTTACAAAGATCTTTATCATATGTGTTCTTAAACACTTCTCTACATGCATTATAGAATGTCCATTGCATTGGACCACCTCTTCTTGTAGGAACCTCAGTAACAGTTGCACAAAAGGCACAAATCCAGTGCACAACCAAGCATATTCTCTGTGAGGCAACGGGATAGGTATTAAATTGAATAACCCCCTGGAGCTTTTGGCTTATAAAGAAAAAACTCTACAAGGGAAGAAATCATTCCAGTATTACGTGAGGCTTTGAGTTATTAATTTGAATAGTAAAAGAGGATATATTGTACAACAAAGGGAATATAGCTAATATTTTATAATAACTATAAATGGAATATCAGCTTTAAAAACTGTGAATCACTATACTGTACATGTGTAACTTCCATAATATTGTACAGCAACTATGCTTCAACTAAAAAGTTTTTTAAAGTAAAAAGAAAAAGTGTATACTCTTATTTTGCACTCTGATGGTGATGGCAAGATGCATCGGTTATAATATAAACTACTTAAACCATAAGAAACATTGTAGGATTCAAATGAAAGGAAATGAGATTATTGGAACAAAGATTTTGAAACTCCGTGTTCTTAAGCACAGAGGTCTTAAGCATGGATTCTTTCTAAGATGTTGAACAGTTCGAATTCAGGAGTTGTATGGGTGGTGTGTTCTCTAAAGAATGTGTATTTTTTATATATGATCCTACACCTCTTAGACTAATCAGTGGATTTTCCCCATTGGTGGGCCAAGAGGAGAAAGACAGCTTTTAATAGGGTGATTTACCTCATATATACTTAGCAACCTCATGGAGATCAAAGAGGCTAAATGGGTTTCAAATATTTATTCATGTGTTAAATCCGACTGAGATGCTCAAATTCACTTCTTTCTCTTCATGTAAGTGAAAGGATAGCTAATAATAATAATGAACACTAGTTTTTATTTAGCACTTATTATGTCAATCACTATGCTAAGGATTTCATGGGCCATCTCACTTAGTTCTACATTAGACTTTACTTTCTAGACACAAAAAGTTATTCTCCCAGGGCGCTCTGGGCTGGTGCACTGGGACGACCCTGAGGGATGGGATGGGGAGGGACATGGGAGGGGCTTTCAGGATGGGGGACACACGAACACCCATGGCTAATTCATGAAAATGTAAGGCAAAAACCACTACAATATTGTAAAGTAATTAGCCTCCAGTTAAAATAAATTAATTAAAAAGAAAAAAGAATAAAAAGGAACACATTTGAGTCGGTTATAATGAGGTGGATGAACCTAGAACCTATTATACAGAGTGAAGTGAGTCAGAAAGAGAAAGATAAATACTGTATTCTAACACATACATATGGAATCTAGAAAAATAGTATTGAAGAATTTATTTACAGGGCAACAATGGAGAAACAGACATAGAGAATATACTTATGGACATGGGGAGAGGGGAGGAGAGGGTGAGATGTATGGAAAGAGTAACATGGAAACTTATATTACCATATGTAAAATTGACAGCCAACAGGAATTTGTTATATGGCTCAGGAAACTCAAACAGGGGCTCTGTATCAACCTAGAGGGATGGGATGGAGAGGGAGATGCGAGGGAAGTTCAAAAGGGAGGGGACATATGTATACCTATGGCTGACTCACGTTGAGGTTTGACAGAAAACAGCAAAATTCTGTAAAGCAATTATCCTTCAATAAAAAATAAATAAATTTAAAACAAACAAACAAAAAAAGTTAGTCTCCTAATAGATCAATTGTCACTGATATTTTTTTAAGTGAAACAATTACAAAACAAATCCATAAGTCTCCTGAATTACAGAAAGGTCTTTACAAATGCAATAAGATATTAAAATGGAACTATTCCAGACTCATTTCTGGCTGAGGTCCCAAGATTATGGGTACCAAATACGCCTCCATTTTGAAGTGAGACTGCACGGCCTAGCTATGCAGGACCTGCAAAGGAACTGCGCTGGAATTGGGTATGAAAGTGTTGATGTGGCCAGAAATCTGGAGATTAGAAGATTCTTTCAGAAAGAGGATTTACGTGTGAGTCCCACAGCCCCCACTGTCCCCTCACTGGAAGGGGTTGAGAGAGGGGGGACTTCAAGGAGAGATTGATGTTTGCGGTATATAACAGACCAGGTCTGTTTCCCACCTAAGGAATGTTGAGGGCAATGGTCTCACTCAAGCAGAATCTGGAAGTAGAATAGGGGCTATGGTGTAAGTAGTGACTGTGTTCCTAGGACAGAGGGTCCTAATGGGCCAGGAGGAAGAGCCGGAGAGCTGCTATCTTAGATTCTGCCATGAGGAGACACTGATTAGCAGAGAGATGCTCAAAATATACAGTCCACGGCCACAGGCTGAGCACGGGGTGCTATCTAGGAGCTGCAAGTACCCATGGTGAGAAGCCACAGGTGAGAGATCTGTTGTGATGAGGGGTCAGCTGGGTCTCCAAAGAGCCCATGAAGAAACTCACAAGAGACCAGCTTTAAATACTGTTCAAGGCTGAAGAAAGTCAGCATCACACAAGTGCCATTCAGGTAAAATCTTTCCTGCCCACACCCACTGTTTCCCTCCTGACAGAGTTGACTAATGGGCAGGGTGGAGTCAGAGGGTAAGGAGAAAGGAGACTGATCACAGACTTTCCACAGACTCTTCCCACCTACTGCAGGCCTAGATGGGGGAGTGCAGAGCCTTTAACTTTGATGTTTGGGAGGTTTTGTTTGTTGACTGGCTTTAAGCACAATGAACTAGTATGGTAATATAAATGACCAAACAGAGGCTGTTTTTGATGGAAATGAAGACTTCTATTACTTCAGAATAACCAGAAAAGTTATACATCCTGTCCTAGATTTTATCCAACAGGTAAGGAAGAGGTAACCCAAACAGCAGGTTTGCAGGAGCAGTAATAATAATCTTTAAAATTGGTTTATTTTAGTGTGTCTCCTTTTTTATTCAAAAGTTAGACACAAATGCATATTTACAACTAAAGCCTATGATAATTTGCTTCTTTCATGCTGCAAGGAAGAGGCCTGCTGAGATAGCCTTAGGTCACACGGACTTGTTGTAACAATACACATAGAATTAAGGAAGCCTGTGGAACTACCTGAGCAGGCAATTAGTCCTTCAGAATGCCAACATTAGAATGTAGAACAGGCTTAAGGAATTGGAAACAGTGGCTTCCAATTGTTTGGGACACAGTGGTAGTTCCAGATATCCCAGGCAGCATGTCTCACTCTGGGACTGACTGTCTGGCCCGCCTAGCTTCTCTGTGGGCATTTTGCATCTGATAGGCTACATGGGTCACCATTCAATATGCAGCACCCGACTGGGCCTTTGTTTCATAGGCACCTGACCTAACCTCCCTCGCTCAAGAACTAACTGTTGGTCCAAACATTTGGGACTCGAGAATTCTGTGGTGCAGGCATGACAAATACATGAAGACAGAACTGCTTGTAAGTTAGGGTACAGTGGGTTTCATGGACTATCTGATGGAATTTTTCACCAAACACCTTCTCTCCTTAACCAAATTCCCACAAATAGTAGTTGGATAGCAATCAATTATTCTTTTGGACACTTTTATTATTTCTTTTAAATGTTCTGTGTGCCGCCATTTCTGTGCACCAATTTTTATCAATAAACATTTATTGAGCATCAACTATATGCAAGTCATTATTATTCCAGAATCTTTATCTTTGATATTTGTTTGTTCTTTCCCCTTCGCCTTCCCTTTTTATAAGGTCCTGCAGATAAAACTGAATCTGCAGATGCCTTCAATTTGCCTGGCCACATAATTCCAAAAATCTTTTGCTCCACCCCATTCAGGGCTGGAATATGACTCTAAAATGAATCTCTTTTCCACAATATTTCCTGAATCTTTTCTGCTGCAGAACTCTTTACGAGCCTTTATCTTTGATTTGTCATGTAAAGTTTTTTATAGGAAGGCTATACTTTTGTTCCAATTCTCATTAATCATCCTTAGAATCTGATTAAAAATTTTTTTATTTTATTTTATTGCTTGATGGTTGAATTCTTTCGAGGTTCAAAATTAGCTTCTTTCATTTTAGCTGTTTTGGTTTACTCTGGCGTCTATAGGTTCAGACAGAATCTGACATCATAAGAAACAGAACAATTGTGAGTTTTTCTTACTGGAAAGACCCTTCAAATACTTCAGGATAATAATTTCCAAATTCTAATTTAAAAGCATACCTAGTGAACTACCTTCAATTTTTTACATGTAGGGAAATTACATGTAAGCAATTGACCTAAAGATATCCAATTCTTTTCAGCAAATATTTGCAGAAAGCCTTGCATGTGTCAAAATTTCTATCCTGTCCTAGGATTATGTGATTATAACCATGTCGTTCCCTTTCTCAAAAACTTTCAGTGATGAGCCAATACCTAAAAAATTAAAACATTCCACCTGGATATCTCAGTTGAGTTCAGTCGCTTAGCCGTAAAAGATTCTTTGTGACCCTATGGACTGCATGGGGTCACGGGAGCATGCCAGGCCTCCCTGTCCATCAACAACTCCCGGAGTTTACTCAGATTCATGTCCATTGAGTCAGTGATGCCATCCAACCATCTCATCTACTGTTGTCCCCTTCTCCTCCCGCCTTCAATCTTTCCCAGCATCAGGGAAATGAGTCAGCTCTTCACATCAGGCGGCCAAAGTATTGGGGTTTCAGCTTCAGCATCAGTCCTTCCAATGAATAATCAGGACTGATTTCTTTAAGATGGACTAGTTGGCTCTCCTTGCAGTCCAAGGGACTCTCAAGAGTCTTCTCCAACACCACAGTTCAAAATCATCAATTCTTTGGCACTCAGCTTTCTTTATAGTCCAACTTTCACATCCATACATGACTACTGGAAAAATCATAGCTTTGACTAGACAGACCTTTGTTGGCAAAGTAATGTCTCTGCTTTTTAATATGCTGTCTAGGTTGGTCATAGCTTTTCTTCCAAGGAGCAATCATCTTTTAATTTCATGGTTGCAGTCACCAACTGCATTGATTTTGGAGCTCCCAAAAATAAAGTCTGTCACTGTTTCCACTGTTTCCCCATCTATCTGCCATGAAGTGATGGGACCAGATGCCATGATGTTAGTTATCTGAATGTGGAGTTTTAAGCCAACTTTTTCATTCTCCTCTTTCACTTTCATCAAGAGGCTCTTTAGTTCTTCTTTGCTTTCTGCCATAAGGGTGGTGTCATCTGCATATCTGAGGTGATTGATATTTCTCCTAGAAATCTGGATATTCAAGGCCCAAATATCAGGCTCCAAACTTCTTTTCCAGATTTTTTTTTTCCCAAGCATTACTGAGATATGAATGACATATAATATTGTGTAGGCTTAAGATGTACAATGTGATACATGATACACTTCTGTATTGTGAAATGATACCACAGTAGGCTTAGTTAACACCTTCATCACCTCACATAATGACCATTTCTTTCTCTCTTTTTGGTGAGAATATTTGAGTTCTTCTCTCTTAGCAACCTTTATATAATATTGTTATAATGTATATAATATATTGTTAAGTGTAGTTACCGTGATACTCATTAGATCTCCAAAACTCTGACTGGTGGAAACTGGGACTGCCCCCAGGGTCACATGACAGGCCTGACTGCTAGGTATGCTGGGAAACCGACGTGTGGTTTCTATCTTGGGACCGTGAAACTCACAATGAGAGAAATGTCCATGTAGTTAGGGGGTACACAAAGACAGAGAATGCAAAATGTCCCAGAGCCTGAACACTGGCCAATCAGCCCCACAGGGTCTTCCCTCCAGCCGTCATCACACATAGTCCCCTCCTCGGCCCAACCACACTGGTGCCATCTGTACTCTCACACACCAGACCCATCCCCACCTGAGGGTCTGGAACATTCTCCTTCCACTTCTCCAGCCAGGCTTCAACCTAAACGCCACCCCCTAAGGTGGCGCTTGCCAACCCCAGTCTTTCCACCACTGCCAAACCCAAGACTCTAAGCACTGAAAACACGGCAAAGATGATTCACCACGGCCCTTACCCCATCTAAATACAAGATTATAAACATCTTTCCAGGTTCAGCAAAGCAACTATTTACTTACTCAGACACTGTGACTCCAGTTTATCCCAGCCATGAGTGCTCAAAGGCATCTTCCAAACAGACCTAGGACTCCTCCCCAAAGGAATGTTCTAGGGTACAAATGATCCACGTTGTTGAACATGTCTGTGATATATGAGTCACTGTGAAGGCTGTGTGTGTAGCACCTCAAACAGTCTTTCTCTCACTCCTCAGTTAGAGTCCTCTTGGACTCCAGCATTTAAAAAGCATCAGGTGTTGACAGTATAGCACTGAACTTTCCCATGGATGGCATTCTTAGAGGACCTGACCCTAGACCAGCTTGGATGCTGGAGGCGATACAGATGCCAGGAGTGGGAGGACACCCCAGGACTGAGATGTCTGTCTCTCGCTCCAGTTAGACATCTTCTGGATGAACTCTGAGGAGAGTGAAGAAAGTGCTATTTCACATTTTTGCCGTGAGTCATTTCACCACGCTCAAAAACTGAGCCTAGCTCTTCAGGGAAGGAAGATTGAAACGAGCCCAGCCGAACAGGTGGGGCTCTCGGCTGCAGCGTGCTATCTGAGTGTCTGTGGTGATTACAGGCTGGGCTCATGGGAGGCCAGCGCCACAGCCTCTCTCGGGAATAGTAGAGCCACGCTCTAAAGTCTCCTGGGCAAACTGGCCATGCTCTAGCTAGCCTGTCCCTAATAAGGAACTGTGTCTCTGGCAGAACATGTGCAGTGGGCATGGAGGCCCTCCTCCCTCTGTGTGAGAGGAGTAGGCTGGATGTGAAGAGCATGGAGGGTGGGACCTGGGGAGCGGTGAACACCTGGGGTGGTGCCCACAGCCAAGGGTCTCCCAGGTGCTCCCTGTGTTTATCCACCCCACTGCTTGCTCCATCACTAGGGATATTTAAGTGAGCCATGGGTGAACTTGAGAGGGTGAGCATCAAAGCACAAAACAAAAATCTCAGCTCCCAAAAGTAAGGCTTGCTTTTTTTTTCTGCCTGTGAGTTTCATACTGATTGGTTTATCAACTGAATAAAGTGGGAATCATGACAAAAATAAGACACATAGCTTTTGAAAATATTATTTCAACATAAAGCATTTAATTATACAATAGTTCGCTAATACTTTGAACATAGACTTAACAACTGAGGTCCACTCACTTTCCATTACATCTACCACAACTGTAGTATAGTTCTTAGGAGTTATAGTTTTAGTGGTTTTGGATGGTTGTCTTTTGTTTGTTAAAAAAAAACAACAACTAAACCTACAGTCAATTTCAGTACAATATCCTTCAGGGTTTTTACCCAGTTCTCTATAGTTGCTTCAATGACACTTGTTTAAAAAGAATTTTTTTTTAGCATGTCTAACCACACACTTCCAAGTTTCATAGCAAAAACAACCCTATTTTGCCCTCTTATCTCTTTGACTTATGATGATTAAAGCAGCAAAATTCAATAACAAGTACAAACAGCATGAGCAGGTTTGGGCATAGACATGCTGATTCCCAGTCAACCAGCACCCCACCACCAGCAGAGCAGACATGGCTGGGACAAGGAGTGGCCAACCCAACACGTGGTCAGCACATGTGGAGAAAGCTGGAAGTCAACATGGAGAGTTCACTATGAGGATATTGATCAAGGATCCTTCTTCTAAGTTATGACATGGTGCACAGTGGGGTCCTGGCTCACACTTATCTGGGCATTAGATCCAGATATATACACTCGGCAACAGAGAAGGGGGGAGGGAAGGGGGAGAGGGAGAAGTATTTAAACTATTTGCATAAATTCTGTTATCTACTGTAACAACTTGTAGCAGCTATGTCAATGCTCTACTCAGATCCTTCAGGATCCCTTTTATGGGTTCTGTATACCTCTAGCTGGGTTTCTGCATATCTTTACTTCTAAAAGGCCTGTACATCACTTTGAGAACTACCTTGCCCACACATAGTAAACTGGCCATCTGCCTAGGAGTTTATGTCCGCCGGGGTGACCAACAGATGCCTGATATGGGCTTATGAAGGACCACCTACGGGCCTCCAGATGGGACAAAACCTGAAGCATAAATTACACTCTCGAGCTACTTTCCTGCAGGGTCAGGCAGAACTTTACCTGAAATTGTACCTTTGCTTAGATTCCTCTCCTCCCAGTCCTGCTTCTCTTACATACCTCATGGCCTGTTTATACGGATATTTTCTCAGTACATCACTTGCACAGGAATCCTCATCTCAGAGTCTACTTCTGGCGAAACTGAACTAAAAACTGTGCTATGTGGAAGACAATAGAAGAGTAAACAAGATTTAATCACTGGTCACAAAGATAAAAATCACATGGATAGTCTCATCTCTGGGGAGTTTGGTTTCCTAGGATCTTCTTTTTGGGTCACAGTCAGAAACAACCAAAGTTCAAAATGCACATTCTATATAACTGTACATGTGAGGACTAAAGTTTTTTTTTAAGTCTGACCTTAACATAATGTTACACTTGTTCTCACCTGCTGGCTTATTTTTTTCTCTTTTGTTTTTATTTTTTAAATTATAAAAGTATGATAACATATTTACAGGAGACTTAGAAGATACAGAACAAAATTACATATAGTTCTACTATATATTACAATTATTTTTAAGTAGATGAATTAAGATTTTAGTTGGAGCTTCAATATCAAACATTTAAAAATTAATTGAATATACAGAAAAGTAGAAGGATATAGTAGACTGAAAAGCACTATGAACCAATTCATTATAATTAAGATTTATACAATTTTCACACAACAGTAGGATACAAATTCAATTTCCCCTTGACTATAAACTAGGAGACACTGGAACATATCCAGGGACATAAAACAAGGTACAAAAACTTCATGGTCTAAAGGTATTTAAATCCTACAGTCTGTTTTCTTATCACTATGAAATTATGTTAGAAATAAATATCAAAAGATATTTGAAAATAACCCACATATTTTCAAGTGTCATGTGACATTTACAAAGAGATATTTTGACTTAGCCATTGAGAGCCTCAATAAAGTTAGAAGACTGAGAAAACACAGGTGATTACAGAGAAAAAGCATTTAAATGAGAAATTAATATCAAAGATACTTTAAAAATGCCATGTATTTGGAAATTAA
>NW_011494735.1:4306860-4319837 GCF_000754665.1 Bison bison bison | reverse complement strand
ATTTCAGGTCTAAAAGTATTGAAATCATGCAGAGTCTGTTCTTTTATTATTGTGGAATTATGTTAGAGATCAATATCGAGATATTTGAAGATAACCAACATATTTTCAAGTGCAGTGTGACATTTACCAAGAGAGATCCTTGACTTAGCTATTGAAAGCTTCAATAAAGTTAGAAGACTAAAGAGACACAGAGGGTGATTGCAGAGAAGAAAGCATTTAAATGAGAAATTAATATCAAAGATACTTTAAAAATCCCATGTATTTGGAAATTAAATGTCCACTTTTAAATGATGTGTGCATCTAAGAAGCCATAACAAGGAAAACTAGAAAATATTTGTAACAGAATAAAAAGAGAATTTACCAGAATATGTTGCATGCAACTGAAGCTACTCAATACCACTAAATACAATGCGGAATCTTAAATGAAGTATGAAAACTAATAATGGACACTAACTGCTGGCTTATGGATCATCTAAATCCTCAGGTAAGAAAGGTGTTTGAGAACGCCTTCTACCACGGACAGTGCTTATCACTTGTTTACTGAGTAGCATTGGATTCTGTTTACTTTCCCAAAGTAAAACAGTTTACCACTGGAGCAAAGGAAGTGTTTGAAAAGCAAAATATATATGGAAAACATTAAAGAGAATTGGCCTTCATTTCCTAGTTGCCAGCTTCCATGTTCAGAGACAGAGAGACTAATATTGCCCACTCATAAACAGGGAAAGGGGACAGGCTACATTCAAACGTGAAGTGCTCTTTCTGAGTGGTCCCTCTTATGTGACCCTTCGGCACTTAACGCTTACAAAATTGCTGTTGTAAGTACCCATTTTCCTCCCTTAGACTGTGAAACTTCTGAGGGCAAAAATGTGTATGTTTATTCATGGCTATCTTCCCAGAACTTGGCACTAAGCAGATGCTCAATAAATATATTCTGACTATAAATGGGAGTATAGTGGCTTCCCTGATGGCTCAGATGGTAAAGAATCTGCCTGCGATGCGGGAGACCCAGGTTCAGTCCCTGGGTGGGGAAGAGCCCCTGGAGAAGGGAATAGCAACCCACCCCAGTATTCTTGGCTAGAGAATTCCATGGACAGAGGCGCCTGGCAGGCTACAGTCAATGGGGTCACAAAGAGCTGGACACGACTAAATGACTAACACACACATACATGGGAACCCTGTGAATATGAAGTTAGGTCTCTGGAGGGTGATTATGGCAGTTCATACTCCTTGGAGCTACATACAGATGAAAGGATTTTGGAGTTTAGGCTGTTCTGGCGTTTGGAACAATGGTCACACACCAGAGAGACAGAGTGCCCCAGTTCATTCTTTCTTGTGCTGTTTTCACCTGTTCTTCCAAACAAATGTGGGTAAGAAGCCTCAGGGAGAACCCGAGGGAGGTACAATTTCTTCAGACCTGGGAAATCTGCAGGAAAACTCATTAGTCAGTCTTAGAATGTCTTAGCTTAAAAAAAAAAAAAAAAGCATGGTCTGAAAACTACAAGATTTTGAATGGTAGGCTAGTTTAGTTAGCAGTCTTGTTTTAATAGAGATTAGCCGCTGGTCAGAAGAAAGGAGACTTTGGAAGGACAAGAGAGGGTTCTAGTAAGTTGTCTCTTCCATTGATTTATCTTTACTCTCCAACTGCCTGTAAATTAATTGGATCAAATGTCACTTGAGGACTTCTCAGGTGGTCTAGTGGTTAAGACTCTGAACTTCCATTGCAGGGGTGAGGGTTCGATCCCTGGTCAGGGAAATTCCATATGCCATGCAGTGTGACAAAAAAAAAAGTCACTTGAGTTAGATGCCTCTGAGGGTAAGATTTTCTTCTCTCTATGCTCGTGATCACGTTTGTGATTCAAGCACATTATTGTGGGATAGTCCAGTAGGACCTGTTTCTTTCTCTGGTACCCAAAAAGGATTCACAGAACCATGGTGGGGGTTGTCAAGATATAACAATTTTCCATCAGGCTCAAGTATTTGGAAAATGATGCCAAGAGCAAAAGAAGGAATTCAGAGATGTCTGTTTTCATTTACTTTTCAAACTAATGATCTGTGAAAGGTTTGTGAAAACTATTTACTGTTTTTAATATTCTGCCTTGTTCCATCTCATACCTTGAAAGCTTAAGCAATCTCTGGCAGATGCAGAGTAATTAGAAGCAGTCTGTTTCCTCTCCTGCCCAGTCTCCCAGATGTTGGAGAATGGAATGTTGGGAGAGTGGAATGTTGCTAAAATGAAGATTGGGCAATATTTTACACTTTAATTTATTACAAAAGAATTGATAAATTATTTAGCAGGTTCTATAAGTGAATCCTATTCTTTGATTTCACTTCCAAATGCCTTGAACAGAGCCACAAAATTTAAATCATTTTGTGCTTCTTAGAACTGCTGCCCACCAGACTTCCTCAATATGCTTATCATTTGCCCAATAACATATACAGGAAGGCCTGTATTCTTAAGTCAAATTTTGGAGACAAGTCTGCTTTTAGATTTAGTTTTAGTTTTTTAGTTTGTTTACATTTGGCACCAAAACCACAAAAAATTTACATGAGCCAATGCTCAAAAAACACTGCCATAAGCATGTCACTAGAAGCTGCTTTTGGCTCTAGATTGCCAAGAGGAAAGAAGCCAAACATAGATTTCCTGTTGAGCTCCTTGAGCAATATTATTAATAGTTTCTGCCATATGCACATTTTTGGGATTAACTTTTTTTAAAAATAGCCATTAGCTAAGAATGTTGGGTGTGTTTTAAAACAACTCTAAATATAACAAAATTATCAGTGAGCTTATCTGTTACCACAGTTCATCAGTCCTTGATCCAATAAATATTTATTGAGCACCTATATTCTGCCAGGGACTACATGCTGATTTAAGACAAATTTAAAATAAATCTGAGTTTACTGTTACAGTCTAAACAGTAAATCTTGCAGAAAGATAAACACTACACTTCAAGATAGTCACCTCTTTGTATTTTTATTCTAGTAGTTCTCAAGTTGCCTAGTTCTGTTAGGAAAAAAATATGCTTGATTAAGAATTATGAAAAAGAAAAAAAGAAATTATGAAAAGTCAAAGCTTTAATTTTTAATATTTGTATTCTTAAATTTTCTTCCTTAATAATCAATTAAACAGATAAAAGATGAAAACAAGAAAGTAAGAAGGTCTGATAACACACCACTCTCTGCATTATACACACATTCTACAGGAAACTTTCCTCAAAAGGATACTTTCTGACAGGAATATAGCCAAAATGCTATACAGCAGTCAGGTAGCCTTAAGGGTGGTGGCCATTTAGGAACTGTGAATATTTTATATTCTCAAAAGTAAGCATGAGACACTCAAGCAGGCATTTCATTTTTGGGTAAGGACTTAATGTCCATAAAAACATACATGGGTTCTTATTCTGCCTTATTCCTTCTGTGTTGTAATTCAGAGTCTATGATGCAATGAATACAAGGTGGTTTTTTTTTTCCTCTAAAATATCTATTAAGCAGACTTCCCTGGTGGTCCAATGACTAAGACTCCATGCTCCCAATGCAGGGGGCCCAGGTTCGATCCCTGATCAGGGAAATAGGTCCCACATGCCGCAACTAAGACCCAGTACAGCAAAATAAATAAATATATTTTAAAAATAAACTATTAAACATCACAAACATGCACTGTTTTCATCTTATTCAGGAATACTCCATTAACCCAATCTTTCATTTTCATCTCGTTTTTAAGAAAGTCAGGTGACGTTATTTAAATTAGGTGTAAAGTAAGAATTTATACAAAAATACTTAAATCTGCCCACCAACAGTTGAGCAGCTCTCTATTAAGGCAGTGTCTGGTGCTTCATTTTATAAAGGTGAATAGGACATTGATTCAGCTTTCCAGGAACTTGCTGTCCAGTGGGGCCGACAGACTCATACAAGGACAATCCAAGGTACTAAGCAAGTCTGCACAGGAGAGAGAGAATCTCCTGGGCCTGGGTTAGAGGGAAGGAAGGGTGGCTAACACACAGGAGGGAACTTCTGCTTCTGGGAAGGTAAGTCTCAGTAAGACGGATTAGGGGAAAGGGAGATGAAGAGGAAAGTCAAGAAGTCATTATAGAAAATAGAGATGTGTTTATATAAAATTACCCTATAAAAGGGGCTTCCCAGGTGGGGTAGTGGTAGGAAATAATGAACAGAACTAATAAGAAACTTCTATTTCTATAAAAATGTTTTGATGCAAGTAATGCTAAAAAATTACTGTTAGCAGTATTTTAGACAAATATTTATTTTAAAGTTACTAAAAAAAGATCTTTTAGAGAGTAATCAAGTAACAGCCACTAAAAATGTCTATATACTTTGATGCATAATCTTATTCTTGGGAATCTAGCCTATGGAAATAAAACATTTTAAATGTATAAGATTATATAATTCAAAGGTATTTATTACACTATGTTTCTTGGTAGCAGAGCTAGAAACAATGTGAATGTCCATCAAAAGGGGAATGACCAAGCAAATTACAGGACTGTTCATACCATGGAATAGTATGAAGCTATTAAAAAGACAATTACAGCTGTACAATTTGACTTAAAGGGAGTTCCACCAGAGAAATACTGGATGAGGAAAGCATGATGTAGAAAAGTGCATCCCATTTATGTTAAAAAAAAAAAAAGACATACACCTGTATAAAAATTTTTGTGCATACACATGGATGTGTTTGTACATTTATTTAAATAGGCTTATATGAGCATTGGTAAAACTATAGGAAGATACAGTCATGAAGCAACATGGTTTCATTTAGAGGGTGGCTCATGTGAGACAAAGAGGAAGGGAGATGGAGTGATCCAAGAAAAAAGAGGGAAGAAATACATTTAAAAAGACATGATTGTTGTTGAGGTTTGACAGAAAACAGCAAAATTCTGTAAAGCAATTATCCTTCAATAAAAAATAAATTAATTTAAAAAGACATTGCATTTATGCATATGTGTATATACATGTGTGTCTGTGCACATATATGTATAATATATGTATGGTGTTTATATTATTTATAAATCAATGTATCTTATGACAACTTATAAATCTACCTTATGATGTCTATATGGGGAGAGAAGGAGAGAGTACAAACTGTGGGGCATTCCAGGCAGATCAGGCACTTGTGTAAAACTGCCAGCACCTGGGGGATTACAAAAAGTTGCAGCAAAGGGTCAGCTGAGACCCATCTTTTACTTCTTTGGTATCTAATACTCCTATCAGATATCCCTGATACTCCTATCAGATAAATGTAGGTGAAATGGATCGTTTTTATTTTCAAGCTGACTGATGTTTCTTAAACTTATAACCCGCATCTTGACACAGTTATCAGCAGTAAGGAAGATGTTAATCTTTCTTACGTTTCCACAGGGGGATATTAATCTTCAGGTCTAGATTGTCTGGTTCATTTTATCTGATGACATCAAAAGCGAAGAAACCAGACTGCACAGGCCTGTGGACCAGCAGCTGAATGGGCAGTCCACAGCACTGCTATGCACCTGGCCCTGCCTCACAGCAAACCCATTAGACTCAGATCACTTCACCTCTTAGTGTCGCAATAAGCCCACTTGTGAAAGAGAGCACGTATTCTGTGCCCTGGAGGCTGTGCAACCAAACAGACGAGAAATTCTCATAAGGAACCTCAATATGAGCATGCCAACTACACAATGTATTTTCTGTCCTCAGCTTCCCTTAGGCTTCCAAGTTAAAGTCTCATTTTGTCTACCTGTATTGAAAATACCTTCCATGGGTGTTGAAATATGTTATCAATATATCAGTTCTATATTTTCTTCTGAATGCCTCATTTGTCATTGTCACAATCATAACTGAAGGTAACTGCCATTAAAATGTAGGCTAAGCATTGTCAGCCTGAAAACCGGGCTGAGAGCCAAGAAAGCCAATTGGGCCACTCTGAACCACCTTGATTTCACAGGCAAGAGAAGCTAAAACCACATCCAGTTGTCTGGCAGAAGACGAATGTTTTAAATAGGTGAAATTGGATAAACAAGAAAAGAGAAGAGGGACTAGGAAGGAAAGATTTGGACAAATGTACAGAGATAACCCAGAAGCCACTTAATAACTGGGGTTGACCCTTTCCACTAAGTCTGATTTGCTGTTAATGAAAAATAAAGGGCCTGTGATGGGAGATCTGTCAGGACCGCAGGAGGAAGGCCAAAGTGAGAGTGCTGCACGTTAGGACATGGTCTCCAGAGCCAGGCTATGCCTTCAGCTTTGCCATGTGCATTTAAGTCAAAAATTACTTAGCTTCTCTGAACCTCAGTTTCTTCATCTGTATAGTGGGGAGATAATGAAGATGAGGATATAGTCTACAACAGCAGCTATTAGGAAGATACAGTGAATACAAGCATAAAGCATTTACTACACAGCTAGCACATAGCAGGTGCTATGTAAGTGTTAGCCATCATTAGTCCCTGTCTTTCAGAAGAAGAGAAAGTAAGCAGTTTACACTGGGATCTGTGAATCCTTTCCCCTGGAGGCAGATAAGATATTTAAATATTTGAAACAATAGTAGAAGGAAAAAACATGTCACTTTCAAAATTCCCCTGAAAAGTCCCACCTTGTCCAGAAAGTTTGCTTGTTTGCCATTTAATGCTTTTATTAGAGAATAATGAGTGTCTCGAACAGGGAAATAAAATTAGTACTGAGCCTGCCTGGAAAAATAATAAAAAAGAAAGGGGCTATGCGTGGATGTCTGCTCAGTCTACCATTTATGACTCAGGCAAGATCACAAAAGGGCACAGAAGATCACTCTTTGTCCAAGTGAACTGTGTGAGCTCAGAAGTCCTGGGCTCCTCAGACAGTCTAAGTAATATCACCTTGGCAGCGAGTCGAGAGAATGGCAATGCATTTAGCTCTGTCTTGAGATAAAGGGACAGAAAAACGCTGTGACTAGCTTCTTCCCAGCTGAAACTTCCATCTCCTGCTATTTGAGCCCTGTGTTTCCTCCTGATTAAAGTAACCAAGCTGAGGCACAGATAAGAAGGAGGTGATTTTTAAATGGTGAACCTTAAACAGGGCTATAATAGAACAACTATTCTGATAGGTAGAATTGAACATTAAAATCACCATTCTTGGAAGAGACTCACAGACTTAGGGAATGAACTTATGGTTACCAGGGGGAAGGATAGGGGGAAGGGACAATTAGGGAGTTTGGGATGGATATGTACACACTGCTAATTTTAAAATGGGTAACAAACAAAGGCCTACAATATGGCATAGGGAATTGTGCTCAATGTTATATAGCAGCTTTTGCATTGTTTATTGTTTACTTAAGAAGGCTTCCTTATCTCTCATTATTCTCTGGACCTCAGCATTCAGTTGGGTATATCTTTCCCTTTGTTCTTTGCCTTTCACTTCTTTTCTCAGCTGTTTGTAAGGCTTCCTCATACACAATGGTGTAGTCAATCACCTAAAGCAACCTTGGTCACTCACCTACAGCCTGCAGTGTGAAGTCAAGTGGACCTTAAGTAGTATTACTACAAACAAAGCTAGTGGAGGCAATGGAATTCCAGCTGAGCTATTTCAGATCCTAAAAGAGGATGCTGTGAAAGTACTGCATTCGATATGTCAGCAAATTTGGAAAACTCGGCAGTGGCCACAGGACTGGAAAATGTCAGTTTTCATTCCAATACCAAAGGAGGGCAATGCCAAAGAATGTTCAAACTACTGTAAAATTGTGCTCATTTCACATTCTAGAAAGGTAATGCTCAAAATCCTTCAAGTTAGGCTGTAGCAGGACATGAACAGAGAACTTGCAGATGCACAAACTGGATTTGGAAAAGGCAGAGATATCATATTGCCAACATCCATTGGATCATAGAGAACAAGGGAATTCCAGAAAAACATCTACTTCTGCTTCATTGACTATGCTAAAGCTTTTGACTGTGTGGATCACAACAAACTGGAAAATTCTTAAAGAGATGGGAATACCAGACCACCTTACCTGCCTCCTGAGAAACCTGTATGGAGAACAAGAAGCAACAGTTAGAATCAGACACGGAACAACAAACTGGTTCAAAATTGGGAAAGGAGTATGACAAGGCTGTGTATTGTCACCCTGCTTACTTAATGTCTATGCAGAGTATATTATCAAAATGCCAGGCTAGATGAAGCACAAGCAGGAATCAAGATTGTCAGGAGAAATATTAATAATGCAGGTATGCAGATGATGAGTGTAAAAGCCTCATCATCTTAAATGATGACTTAAAACTCAACACTCAAAAAAGCTAAGATCTGAAGTCGGAAATGGCAATCCACTCCAATATTCTTGCCTGGAAAATTCCATGGACAGAGGAGCCTGGCAGGCTATGGTCCATGGGGTTGCAAGAGTTGGATATGACTTTAAAGAAAGCTGAGTGCCGAAAAATTGATGCTTTTGAACTGTGGTGTGGGAGAAGACTCTTGAGAGTCCCTTGGACTGCAAGGAGATCCAACCAGTCCATCCTAAAGGAAATCAGTCCTGAATATTCACTGGAAGGACTGATCCTGAAGCTGAAACTCCAATACTTTGACCACCTGATTCAAAGAACTGACTCATTGGAAAAGACTCTGATGCTGGGAAAGATCGAAGGCAGGAGGAAAAGGGGACGACAGAGGATGAGATGGTTGGGTGGCATTACCGACTCAATGGACATAAGTTTGAGTAAACTCTGGGAGTTAGTGATGGACAAGAAGGCCTGGTGTGCTGCAGTCCATGGGGTCACAAAGAGTCGGACATGACTGAGCGACTGAACTGAATTGAGTGACTTTCACTTTCAAAAGACAGAATGAGAAAGGAAAAAATAATCACCAGCTAACACTCACATATTTGATTCTGAAGGACAATTGTTATTTGATACTGTTTTGATTTCTGGAGATCAGATTTTTTTAGTACTTGTGTATAGGTTTTCTCCTTTCCTTTAAAGGACAAAGTTGAAAGAGTATTCTATATATCTATGAAAATTGAAGTGCATACCAAATGCATATTTGATCCCACAAGGATTGATTTATTAGTACTTGCACAGCCTTGTAAAAAGTGCATGATGTGCCAGGTCCCTCGGGGGCACATTCAGTCTCATAGAAAAGAGTAGCATTTTAGGGTCAGGAACTTCGGTTTCATGGGGAGAAGTTCTATAACTGACATCAAAAATATTTTGGAAAATAATTATGTTCAAAATTTTAAAATAAATGGGAAATGTATTCCTTAAAAAGACACAAAACCAAACTCTCCACTCCTTGCAGACTGCTGATTTGAAGCTTCAGGGATTTTCACAACATTAATCTTTGTTTTGTGTGCTGTTTATTCAAATAGGAATTAATTCAATGATGTGCAATAAAGGTTTTCTCAAAGCAAAAAAAAAACAAAACTAAGATCATGTCACTGGTCCCATCACTTCATTGCAAATATATAGGGAAACAATGGAACCAGTGACAGACTTTATTTTCTTAGACTCCAAAATCACTGCAGATGGTGACTGCAGCCATGAAGTTAAAAGACGCTTGCTACTTGGAAGAAAGCTATGACCAACCTAGGCAGCATATTAAAAAGCAGAGACATTACTTTGCCAACAAAGGTCCATCTGTCAAAGCTATTGTTTTTCCAGTAGTCATGTATGCATATGAGAGTTGAACCAAAAGAAAGCTGAGTGCCGAAGAATTGATGCTTTTGAACTATGGTGTTGGAGAAGACTCTTGAGAGTCCCTTGATTGCAAGGAGATCAAACCAGTCAATCCTATGGGAAATAAACCCTGAATATTCATTGGAAGGACTGAGGCTGAAGCTGAAACTCAAATACTTTGGCCACCTGAGGAGAAGAATGACTCAGTGGAAAAGACCCTGATGCTGGGAAAGACTGAAGGCAGGAGGAGAAGGGGACGACAGAGGATGAGATGGTTGGATGGCATCACTGACTCAATGGATATGAGTTTGAGCAAACAGGGAGATAGCGAAGGACAGGGAAGCCTGGCGTGCTGCAGGGAATGGGACTGCAAAGAGTCAGACATGACTGAATGACTGAACTGAACTGAACTGATGAAGATGATACCACTCTAATGGCAGAAAGTGAAGATGAACTAAAGAGCCTCTTGAGAAGAGTGAAAAAGCTGGCTTAAAACTCAACATTCAGAAAACTAAGATCATGACATCTGGTCCCATCACTTCATGACAAATAGAAGGGAAAAAAGTGGTGACAGAGTTTATTTACCTGGGCTCCAAAATCACCACAGGGAAGCTGGTTAATCAACTATACCCCAATACAAAATAAAAAGTTAAAAAGAAAATAACACCTTTCTAGAGTGTTAGACAACTACGTATTATGTTATTATGTTATTATTACATACATATTAGACAATATGTAACAAATCTCTTTCATCCAGCAATTCTATTTCTAAGAATTTATCCTAAAGGAAGAGATGTCCCAAATATTTAAAGGATGTTCATTCCAATATTGTTTTTAATGATAAAAACTTGAAAACAATTTGTGTGCCCAAATATAGGATAATTAAATAAATTATGACTCATGTATTTGTGAGCTCTTATGGAGGTACTAAAAATTAATCTGTAGAAGGATGTTTACTGATATGGGAAAATGTTCACAATTTATTGGCAAGTAAATTTTGCAGAGTCTCAGTAATAGCTAGTGGAATCCAAGGCTAACTAACCCTTTTCCAACCCATGTGTTTTAACCTATAGAAAGGAGTGCTTTTAATGCTGAAAAGCAAAGGAGCCTATTTACTAGGTGTAATGGATTGAATAGAAAAGGGACAGCTCAGATCCCAGACTGGATGCTGTCACATTTCAGGCATTCTCTCCCAGCACAGATATGGCTGGAGATGCCTACGATGCAGTTCCCCCGATAGTCTACACTGCTCCGTATGCCAAGGTCGCCCCACGGGGGAGGCCGAAATATACAGCATAACAATCCTACTCTTGACCAGAGCTCAACCATGCCTAATGTCCTCCACCCTGAACACTTGTTACCTCACCCCTGTCCATCTGAAGTAGGGCTCAAAGAACCAGAAATACGTATACAATGTCTCACTATATCTGGGTGGTGGAATTATGGGTAGCATTTATATTCTTCTTTAGAGGCCTGTTTTTTTCTATTTTTCATATTTTATATAGCAAGTGTATATTGTTCTTGTAATCAAGGGGAAACCCCATGAATGTAAGTTATCTTGGAGTAAGATAACTGCTCCCAGAAAAGAAAGGATCCTGATTTTGCTTCTTACTTTTTATATGACCTTGGGCAAGTCATGCATTTTAAGTTCTGAGCCACAGTTTCCTCATCTGTAAAATGAGCCAGTTGAACCAAATGACTTATGAGTACCTTCTAGCTTTGGCAGACTATGCTGCAAAAGTTTGCTTTTTAATAGTGAGGAACAAGAGGGTGGTTATAAGCGATCCAAAGAAGATCAGAAGCTCCAAGATGTGTATGTGGGGGAAAAAATCTTGAAAACCAATCATACAAAAGCTAGTTGCAGTATCTAAAACTTCTATAGTTGCTTTTCCTTTAGGTTAGACCACAAGTTACATTTACAGGAAAAATCGTGTCCATTATTTGGGAAATGAGAATGACAAGTAAGAGTTCTCTAACAGGTACCTGTGAGTGCTCATCCAGAAATTCCTGTAAAGGAGGTGCTGCTGCTGCTGCTAAGTTGCTACAGTCGTGTCCGACTCTGTGCAACCCCATAGACAGCAGCCCACCAGGCTTCCCCGTCCCTGTGATTCTCCAGGCAAGAACACTGGAGTGGGTTGCCATTTCCTTCTCCAATGCATGGAGGTGAATAAACTATTAGAGATTTTAGGTTCATTTGAATGTTGCTGCAGAAGAAGTCACCTGTCTGTTCAGAGAAGTAGATACCAGTGATTTGTTCTACATCAAAGTTCTGAGGTGTAAAGATGCTTATATCATTCTTCATCCTCAGAGGCATCATATTATTATATAGTATTTAACCAGGTTCTCTCTTTAAGCAGAACTCAGCAAATTCTTGTACAAACATAACATCTCAACATAAAGATTTCCAAGCACTGGATTTCTGGTAGTGTGTTTGTATTAGCAAAAGCAATATTTAAGAGCTTTACAGAAATGTCATGTCTTAAAAACATTTTGTACCAAATGAAACAAATCATCAGCCTGAAATTTTGACAACAGAGAACTCAACTACCTATGTGACTGATTTTCTACAGATGTTTTTAAAAGGATGAAATTTCCTCCTTTTTAGTATTTCTAAATATACAAATAGCTGTGAAAAGAAGAGAAGTGAAAAGCAAAGGAGAAAAGGAAAGATATAAGCATCTGAATGCAGAGTTCCAAAGAATAGCAAGGAGAGATAAGAAAGCCTTCCTCAGCAATCAATGCAGAGAAATAGAGGAAAACAACAGAATGAGAGAGACTAGAGATCTCTTCAAGAAAATTAGAGATACCAAGGGAACATTTCATGCAAAGATGGGCTTGATAAAGGACAGAAATGGGATGGACCTAACAGAAGCAGAAGATATTAAGAAGAGGTGGCAAGAATACACAGAAGAACTGTACAAAAAAGATCTTCATGACCCAGATAATCACGATGGTATGACCACTCACACTCACCTAGAGCCAGACATCCTGGAATGTGAAGTCAAGTGGGCCTTAGAAAGCATCACTATGAACAAAGCTAGTGGAGCTGATGGAATTCCAGTTGAGCTATTTCAAATCCTGGAAGATGATGCTGTGAAAGTGCTGCACTCAATATGCCAGCAAATTTGGAAAACTCAGAAGTGGCCACAGGGCTGGAAAAGGTCAGTTTTCATTCCAATCCCAAAGAAAGGCAATGCCAAAGAATTCTCAAACTACCACACAATTGCACTCTTCTCACACAGTAGTAAAGCAATGCTCAAAATTCTCCAAGCCAGGCTTCAGCAATACGTGAACCATGAACTTCCAGATGTTCAAGCTGGTTTTAGAAAAGGCAGAGGAACCAGAGATCAAAATTGACCAACA
>NW_011494735.1:4280609-4306059 GCF_000754665.1 Bison bison bison | reverse complement strand
TGCTTTTGAACTGTGGTGTTGAAGACTCTTGAGAGTCCCTTGGACTGCAAGGAGATCCAACCAGTCCGTTCTAAAGATCAATCCTGGGTGTTCTTTGGAAGGACTGATGCTAAAGCTGAAACTCCAATACTTTGGCCACCTCATGTGAAGAGTTGACTCATTGGAAAAGACTTTGACGCTGGGAGGGATTAGGGGCAAGAGAAGAAGGGGACGGACAGAGGATGAGATGGCTGGATGGCATCACCAACTCAATGGACAAGAGTTTGAGTGAACTCCGGGAGTTGGTGATGGACAGGGAGGCCTGGCATGCTGCAGTTCATGGGGTTGCAAAGAGTCGGACATGACTGAGCGACTGAACTGAACTGAACTGAAATATAGTTCACATTGTTTTAATAATGTTCAGTAAAATTTTAAAAATCGTTCATTATCCCACCACTTCAACCAATTATTTATTTTTCTATATTACTTTCCAGACTACCTCTGTACATGTATATAATTCTTTAAATAGTTGTATCTCAGCTATATGTTTTGGTCTCCTGCTTTTTACACATCACATTATATCTGGGAGTTTTCCCAGATGTTGCCTCAAAGTCTTTCTGATAGAGCATTCGTAATGACTGCATAATATTCCATTAAGTAGATGTATTCATATGATTTTCTAAAATGTACTTTACAATACTTTCCCAGGACAGCCTGATCCTGGTCACTAACCTTTTTGATTTATAGGCTCTGGGAAAACCCCAAAACTTCATCTGCTGCTAAAATTCACTCAGTAGTGATTCAATCCTTTGTGCAAAGCCTTCCTTCCCTTTGCTTTTGGATAAAGATAGTTTGGGGAAAGTTATTATTAGGAAAGAAGGAAATGCTCCAGGGAAAGAAATGGGGGAGAAAAAAAAAAACTTCACAAATGCCTATAAGCACCAAAGAGAAATTCTGCCTGCTTTAAAAGGTTTTCCTTCTGAACACCTGTGATCACTGTCTGCATTTTCAGATGAGATACAGGAGTCACTGAGGTTAAATGACCGGCCAAGGGTCACAATGCCAGCCTGTGGTGGAGTTGGCCTGAGAATTCCCATCTATTGGCTCATTGCACTCAAGTGATGTCTTTCATCAGAGCATTCACAGCTATTCCCACCCTGTCACATCTGAAAACCAGGCTATTCCAAAGGTGATGCGGCATCTGTTCACTTGTCCTCCCTTTCTGCCCATCCCCAAGCCAGTGGGCAAGAATAGAATGTTTGTGACCATTATGGGATCCTTGGAGGTAGGAAAATGTTCTGGGCAAGGCGGTATAGCATGAAGCTTGTGGGATCAGGAATCAGCTTAATGGGTTTGATTCTCTTTTCAGGGCAGCAGCTAGCCCAGAGAATGCCTTTGTTTATATTAGCAAACGGCGCCCCCTCTGGGTAGGTATTGCCCTGCGGGTGTGTGGCTTGGCAAGTCAATCACAGGCTGGATTTTGGCTTCTACTGCCTGGGCTGGGTACTTGGCAAGAGGATCACAGGCTGGGTGCAGTGAAGGACTTACTCAACTCTACGTGGGTGCCATATACTCATTTACTATTGGGTGACTTGAGCAAATTACTTAGCCTTTCAGAGCCTTGGTTTCCCCATCTATAAAAGCCAAAATAATACTGAAAGTGAAGGTTGCTCAGTCGTGTGTGACTGTTTGCAACCCCATGGACAATACAGTCCACGGAATTCTCCAGGCCAGAATACTGGCATGGGTAGCCTTTCCCTCCTCCAGGGGATCTTCCCAACTCAGGGATCAAACCCAGGTCTCCCACATTGCGGGCAGATTCTTTACCAGCTGAGCCACAAGGGAAGCCCAAGAATACTGGAGCAGGTAGCCTATCCCTTCTCCAGGGGATCTTCCTGGCCCAGGAATTGAACTGAGGTCTCCTGAATTGCGGGTGGATTCTTTACCAACTGACCTATCAGGGATAGTACCTCGAAAGTTGCTAGGAGGCTAAATGAGATACAGCCTGTAAACCACCTGGCACGATGTCTATCTCGTAGTCCAAAGGCATTAAATAGTAGCTGTTATTATCAGCTGTTTCAGTTGTGACTTGCTTTACAAAACAAGAAAAGCCTACCATGTTTCATACTCTTCTGAGAAATTTAATTTGCCTAGAAATATATTTTGTAAGTGGAGGATGATTATGAAAAGAGAAGGCGAGATTCATAATAGGCTATCATTTTAATATAAATGTTATTGCTATCATTCTTTCTGGCTGCACCACCCAAAGTAGGCAGATCTGATACAGATTTTCTAATTACACGTTTAGTTTAAGAGTGGGTAGTTTATAAGTCCACACCCTGACACACCGATACCTCTGGAGAATACTTCTCATTCTGTTGGCTCTCCTGGGCATTGGGACAGGCAACCTCATTCAAGTTGTTATTCAGTGAATTCTTGTTCTATGCCTGTGTGGCAGTGTGAGTGATACAAGTGAGTAATTCAGAGGCTGGCACAGAGGAATGTCTCATTTGCATAGCTATGGAAATAAGCTTCCTAGGCTGGGTTAAAAAAAGAAAAAAGAGCTGTCGAGTAGTTCTTAGGCCAGGTAAGGTCCCAGTATGCTTGATCAGCAACTCTGATGTCCACCCTAGAACCAGGTATACATACAACCTGCCTTTATTTAATCAGATTGCTTGGAAGAGGACATTTGTAATTTAGCCCTGGGAGCTTTAAAAAAATTTTTCCTGACAACTAATAAGTAAAATAGTGTGTGTGTGTGTGTGTGTGTGTGTGTGTGTTACAGTCACTGGAGAGAAGGGATGAATTCTCTGCTTACTAAGTGGAACTCTTGCTTCTTCTAGATGAACTTAAATTATCTTGCAGGGAGTACATCTTTCATAATTTACTATGGCTGCTTTGAAAAGAAGTCTGTAATCCTTAGATAACTCAGTGGTTCCTATGCCTGGAGTCTTCCTTTCTATTTTTTTCAAGGAATATTTAAAATCAAGTAATTACATTGATTTTAAAACAAGCAACAGTAAAAATATCACTCAAGGACTCACATAAGGTTTTGAAATGGGAAGCCCATTTCACTCACAAAACAAAGCAACCATAACAAAACCTTCATAGAAAGTGGACAACTAAAAGTTCAATAACTCAGCAGTCAAGTGATGGAAAATCAGGTTTTTTCCAGTTATGGCTCCTTACATCCTGTTTCTCAGAATCAAATGAGATGGGCATGAGGCAGGGGATGAGGATGACAACCTGCATGTATTTGTGGCAGGATACCCCACTAGAGTCTAGAATCTACTCAAAATTAACAGTCTGCAGGATTCTGACTTCTACTTGTAGAAGTAAAGGCTAGAGAGCATTTCTTTCTTTGAGAGGGAGAAGTATTTTGTGTCTGGCTTGGGAGAGAGGTGGGGGAGGGTTGTAGAGGAAAATAAAGAAGAAAGGCATAATATAGTCTGTCTCTTGTGGTTCCCCCCACCCCTCACCCAATACTCACACAGCTTCCACTGGCCAGAGGGGCTGGTCTAGAGCCAGAATCCAAAGGATGTGATTTCCAGGCATGAGGCTCTAAGAGCCCAGATGACAAGCCAGCGTGGCATTGGAGTCAGTCTTCTACCTTCACTTTGCTTCAAATCTCAACATAGCTTTTGCATCCAGACTCAAGGCAGCCTTATGCTAAGTACATTATGCTTAAGCATGTGCACTAAGCAGGCATTATGCTGAGTGAAATAAGATAAATATTGTATACTATTAGCCGAAGGTGGTGGCTTAGATGGTAAAGAATCTGCCTTCAGTGCAGGAGACCCAGGTTCGATCCCTGGGTTGGGAAATAAAACAAATACTGTATGCTCTTATGGAATATACGGAATCTAGAAAAGCTCAGCTTGGGACTTTGTTGGTGGGCCAGTGGTTACAATTCTGCACGTCCAATGCAGATGGGTTTGATCCCTGGTTGAGACACTAAGATCCCATGTGGCATGGCCAAAAAAATATTTTTTAAATTAAAAAATAAAAGTAAAAAAGCTAAACTCATAAAAACAGTAGAGTGTTGGCTACCAAAGGCTGGGGGTAAGTTCAGGGAAATAGGTAGATGGTCAAAGGTTACAAACTTTCAGTTATAAGATGGAAAAGTTCTAGGGATCTAATGTGTAACAGGGTGATTATAATGAATAACTCTGTATTATATACTTGAAAGTTACTGAGGGAGTAGACCTTTAATGTTCTCACCACAAAAAAGAAATGGTAGTTATGTGAGATGATAGAGGTGTAATGGTGGTAATCATTTTATAAGTGTATCAAATCAACATACTGGAGTGGGTTGTCATTTCCTTCTCCAGGGGATCTTCTCAACCCAGGGACTGAACACAGGTCTCCTGCATTGCAGGTGGATTCTTTACTGTCTGAATTACCAGGGAAGCCCAAGAATACTGGAATGGGTAGACTATCCCTTCTCCAATGGATCTTCCCAAACCAGGAATCGAACCCAGGGTCTCCTGCATTGCAGGTGGATTCTTTACCAGCTGAGCTACCAGGAAAGCCCCATCTTTAGTGTTCTTGCCACAAAAAAGAAAGGATAATTATGTGAGATGATAGAGGCATAATGGTGGTAATCTTTTTATAAGTGTATCAAATCACATATTGTACACCTTACATAATGTTATAAGCCAATTATATCTCAGTAAAGATAGAAAAAAATAAAATGGGAACCCCTGAAAATTGGAATGTAGGCTATCTCACTAAATTGTTTGGTGGTTCATCTCTGCTTATCTATAAAAATTGCTTGGGAAACATGTTCAAATGATAGAGGCCCAAGTTCAATCCTATTTCTATAGAATAAGAATCTTTGGGCGTAGATCTCTGTTTAAAATTTTTTTCCCAAGTGACACTGAGGTGTACCAAACTTAAGAATCAACCTGTGCACTAAACCCACCGTTGTGTTTAATGAGTGAGTGAAGTCGCTCAGTCGTGTCCAACTCTTTGTGACCCCGTGGACTGTAGCCCCCCAGGCTCCTCCATCCATGGGATTTTCCAGGCAATAATATTGGAGTGGGTTCTCATTTAAACCCGAGGCTAATAGGGGCCTCTGCAGAAAGCAGGAAACGCCCTCTAGTGGCCACAGAAGCCATTCTGCATTCTGCTGTGTCCTGGGACTACGGTGAAGAGGTGGGAAGACCATTATAGTCCACTAATCCCATCAATATGCCCCCTGAAACTTAGGGCCCCAAAGGGCAAAACCCGCTTATTCTTATCTTTCACATGAGGGTGCCTAGTATAGAGCCTGACCCATTGTGGGGTAGGCCCTAAAATTAAAGCTTAACATCATAGGCTGCCTTGATATGGGTGGTAAAATCAGGAGGGCCTCAAATGGCCTAAAGACAAATTCCCCACCCTAGTCTGCTCTCATGGCTAAAGTACCCTAGCCAGTCAACCCTCCTTATCAAATGCATCAGGCACAGCTCCTGCTTATCCTTGAGTAGGGGGGTACCCATTCAGATGAGTCAATCACATCCTCCCATATGAGCCAAAGGCATCTCAACCTCTTGAGACTACAAAACCTGCCTTCACAGCACCTGGTTGTTCTCTCTGTTGCTGAGCGAAACGTCTGCATGGCCCTGCCTGGTTAGTGGTGTCCTTTAACCCAGACTGTGACTGTATATGACTAATAAACTGTTCTCGAGCTCATCTGTGAGTATTGTGTGGGTATTGTGCTGGGTATGGTGTGTTTGGCCATTCTCATAATCCAAAGGCAAGAATCCCTCCCTCACCAATAAGGGAGAGAGGAGGCAATCAGAATATCCAAAAAGGGTGTTCAGTAAATATTTGTTAAATTAATAAACAAATGAGACCAAAGGGCTCTCAGCAAGGTTAGATATCTTCATTTTACTGATTTATTGCCTATTTGCATAAATTCTCAAAGTGATCAGAGGCACTAACGAACAATTCAGTGAATGTATTTATAGAATGTTAGGTCTGGAAGGGATCTCAAAAAGCCTGAGGGTTCATTCTCTCATTTTATTTCTGAATGAACTGATGCCCAGGCAAAATTGTGAATTTCTCAAGGAAAGAGGCTACATTTTATTTTTATATGCCCTCAGTTTGGAATAGAACTGTGTATAGTTCATGTCTGATAAACAGATAAATGAACATACAGAGGTTAAGGGAATTTCCCTGGGGCATACTCAGTCACTTCAGTTGTGTCTGACTCTTTGCAATGCTATGGACCATACCCAGCCAGGCTCCTCTGTCCATGGGGTTCTCCAGGCAAGAACACTGGAGTGGATTGCCATGCTCTCCTCCAGGGGATCTTCCCAACCCAGGGACAAAACCCTCACTTCTTATGTCTCCTGCATTGGCAGGTGGGTCCCCACCTGGGAAGCTTTGGGGCACAAGCTAGTTACTGGCACCAGAAAGACTCAATTCCAGGATTTGATTCAACAAATGTGTATCAAATGTCTTATATAAGACACTGTAATCTAGTTCAGTGCCCTGGAGATGAAGGTAAGACTCGAGGTGGGGCTATAAAGATGAAAAAGACATAGTCCCTGCCCTCAAAGGGCACAAACTCTATAATGGTGCTGTCCAATATGGTTGCTCTTAGTCACATGCAGTTATTTAAAGTTAAATTAATTAACATTGAAAATTCAGTTCCTCTGTCACACTATGTTTTCAAGTGTTTAAAAGCTGCATAGTGGCTAGTGGCTACCATATTGTGTTGCAGAGATATAGAATATTTTGATCAATGCAGAAAGTTCTATTGGATAGCTCTACTATAAAAACAAAGATGTAGTTAAAACTGAGACCATCACATAAAGCATAAAAAGGATAACAGAAGTACAAATTAATTGTCATGGGACCAGAGCAGGTGGATCAGCCTCCCCACCAGATGCTAAGTCCTTGGAGGACAGAGATTCTTTGACCCCTAGAACCTATCATAGTGCCTGACTCACAGAGGATGCTCAACTTATGTTTACTGAATGAAGATAAACTACCTACAAAAGTACTAGTTTCCCTCCCTAACATTTCAAAAATAGGAAAGTATACAGAATGTCAATGTATCCACAGCCCGACTATGTAAAAATTTAACAATTTGCTGTATTTGTTTTAGATCTTATACTGGTTTTAGGAAATGAAGTACAGATTTATTTCAAGTTACTGTATTCTCTGTCCAATTTCTCTGAACACCCTGAATTTTGTATTCACCAATCCCATTCACATCTTTATATTATATGCTGTTGCTTTTCAGTCTGTAAGTCATGTCAGACTCTTTGAGACCCCATGAACTGCAGCACACCAGGCTCCTCTGTCCTCCACCATCTCCCAGGAGTTTGCTCAAATTCATGTCCATTGAGTTGGTGGTACTCTCTAACCATCTCATCCCTGCCACCCCCTTCTCCTTTTGCCTTAAGTTTTTCTCAGAAGCAAGGTCTTTTCCAATGAGTCGGCTCTTCACATCAGGTAGCCAAAGTACTGGACCTTCAGCTTCAGCATCAGTCCTTCCAATGAATATCCAGGGTTGATTTCCCTTAGGGTTGACTGGTCTGATCTCCTTGTTGTCCAAGAGACTCTCAAGAGTCTTCTCCAGCACCGCAATTCAAAGGCACCAGTTCTTCAGTGCTCAGCCTTCTTTATGGCCCAACTCTCATATTACTGCAGTGGATTTCCATTTCCTTCTCCAGAGGATCTTCCCGACTCAGGGATCGAACCCGGGTCTCCCGCATTGTATACAGACGCTTTACCGTCTGAGCCACCAGGGAAGTCCTATCCATACATGACTACTGGAAAAACTATAGATTTGACTAGATGGACCTTTGTCGACAAAGGGTTATCTCTGCTTTTTAATTTGCTATCTAGGTTTGTCATAGCTTTTCTTCCAAGGAGCAAGAGTCTTCTAATTTCATGGCTGTAGTCACCAACTGCAGTGATTTTGGAGCCCAAGAAAATAAAATCTGTCACTGCTTCCAGTTTTTTCCCTTCTATTTGTCATAAAGTGATGAGACCAGTTTTAGTTTTTTGACTATTGAGTTTTAAGCCAATTTTTTCACTCTTCTCTTTCACCCTCATCAAGAGGCTTTTTAGTTCCTCTTCACTTTCTGCCATTAGCATGGTATCATCTGTATATCTGAAACTGTCGACATTTCTCCCAGCAATTTTGATTCCAGCTTGTGATTCACCCAGCCTGGCATTTCACATGATATACTCTGCATATAAGTTAAATAAGCAGAGTGACAGTATACAGCCTTGATTTACTCCTTTACCAATTTTGAACCAGTCAGTTTTTCCATGTTAGGTTCTAAATGTTGATTCTTGACCCTCCTACCAGTTTCTCAGGAGGCAGGTAAGGTGGTCTGGTATTCCGATTTCTTTAAGAATTTTCCACAGTTTATTGTGATCCACACAGTCAAATGCTTTAGCATAGTCAGTGAAGCATAAGTAGCTGTTGTTTGGAATTCCCTTGCCTCCTCCTTGATCCAAGGAATGTTGGCAATTTGATCTCTACTTCCTCTGCCTTTTCTCAATCCAACTTGTACATCTGGAAGTTCTTGGTTCATGTCCTACTGAAGTCTAGCTTGAAGGATTTGGGGCATAATCCTTCCTTGCTAGCATGTGAAATGAATGAATTTCACAGCAGTGTGAACATTCTTTGGCATTGCCCTTCTTTGGGATTGGAATGAAAATTGACCTTTTCCAGTCCTGTGGCCACTGCTGAGGTTTTCATATTTGCTAGCATATTGAGTGCAGCACTTTCACAGCATCATCTTTCAGGATCTGAAATAGCTCAGCTGGAATTCCATCACTTTCACTTGCTTTGTTCATAATAATGCTTCCTAAAGCCCACTTAACTTCACACTCCAGGATGTCTTGTCCTAGGTGAGTGACACCATTGTGGTTATCCGGGTCATTAAGACCTTTTTTGTATAGTTTTGTTGTGTATTCTTGCCACCTCTTCTTAATTTCTTGTTAAGTCCTTACCATTTCTATCCTTTAGCATGCTCATTCTTGCATGAGATGTTCCCTTGGTATCTCCAATTTTCTTGAAGCGATCTCTAGTCTTTCCCATTCTATTGTTTTTCACTATTTGTTTGAATTTTTCATTTAAGAAAGCCTTCTTATCTCTCCTTGCTATTCTCTGGAACTCTGCATTTAGATGCATATATCTTTCCCTTTCTCTTTTCGTTTCTCTTCTTTCCTCAGCAATTTGTAAGCTCCTAAGACCCACTTTGCCCTTTTGCATTTCTTTTTCTTTGGGATGGTTTAAGAAATGGAGTAGCCCTCATAGTTAATAAAAGTCCTACATGTCGTACTGGGGTGTAATCTCAAAGACAACAGAATGTTCTCAGTTCATTTCCAACATCACAATAATCCAAGTCTATGCCCCAACCACTAATGATTAAGAAGCTAAAGTTGACTGGTTCCATGAAGACCTACAAGACTTTCTAGAACTGACACCAAAAAAAGATGCCCTTCTCATCATAGAGGATTGCAATGCAAAAGTAGGAAGTCAAGAGATATGTGGAGTAACAGGCAACTTTGGCCTCGGAGTACAAAATGAAGCAGGGCAAAAGCTAACGTAGTTTTGTCAAGAGAACATGCTTATCATAGCAAACACCCTTTTCCAATAACCCCGGAGATGACTCTACACATGGATTATCACCAGATGGTCAATACTGAAATCAGATTGATTATAGTCTTTGCAGCTGAAGATGGAGAAGTTCTATACAGTCAGCAAAAACAAGACCTGGAGCTGACTATGGCTCTGATCCTGAGCTCCTCATTGCAAAATTCAGGCTTAAATTGAAGAAAGTAGGGAAAACCACTAGGCCATTCAGGTATGACCTAAATCAAATCCCTTATGATTATACAATGTGTACATAATTGTAAACAGCACAGATGATTGTTTTGCATGCTTTTATATGTAATATAAATAGCATCATACTGTACACATCACTTTGCAACTTGCTTTTTATAACATTATATTTTAAAGATGCATCCATGTTAAAACATGCAGCACTAACAAGTTCGTTAATTTCTATATTCTATTGTGTTAAATACATCACAATTTTATTTTACTTTCAATGGAAATCTGTCCTGTTTCCAATTTTTACAATTATCAATAAGGCTGTAATGAACATTCTTGTAAGTGATTTCTTACATTAATGTTCAGGGTTTATTCCTAGAAGGAGTATTGCTAGATCTGAGGTCTTATATATCTTCAACTATTCCAAATATTGACAAGTTGATTTCCAAGGGTATTGACCAATTTATATTTCCATCAGCAGGTATGAATGTTCTCATTGTTCTATATCCTTGTCATCATTCTGTACTGTCAGACTTTTATTTTTTGCCAATCTGATAAGGTGAAATGCTGTAGTGTTGTGTTTTCTAGGAAGAGATAAGAACAAGGTAAAAATGCCTACCCTGTTATAATCCTGGCATTAGGGTATGAGAATACCAGAGTTATTGGCTTTTGTAATGAAAACATTGGCCACGTAATGAAAAAAAGACCAAAGCCATGACTGAACTTCAGGATAAGCACAGTTCTGCAGGAAGATTATAAGACAGTTTTACCATCCTGTACCTCTTGCCACTGCTCGGCATAAGGCCAGGAGGTTTTTAAACAGGATTTGGAAATCAGAACACGTGCAACATGCTGATAGTTTCTTCCTGACAGAAACAGAATTTATTTTGTGTGTCTCGTTAAATGCATCTCAGTCTTCCTTGCTTGCCACTTCTCTTAAGCTAATTTATGGTAGAAGAAATTACTGGAAAGTGAGGAACTGTGCAAATTAGATATCTATTGGTGGGAAATCTTGGCAATCTCAAGGACTGTCAGCTTAACAAGAGGTAAGGTAATGAGGGTAGCCCATAGCTGGAAATATTTACTCATGGCTAATTCATGTAAATCCTTTAAATGCTTAAAGCACAGGAAAATTATCCCATAATTTAGGAACACATTGCTATTTCATCTTGTAGAGATTTTCCAGTCTGATTCTAGCTAATACCTAAGGAAGTAAAATGAACCTGTTTAAAAGGGCTTTAGAGCTGGGGCAGTGGGAAACACCCATGGCTCTGTTTCCCCAGAGTGGTTCTCTGATGGAAATGAAATATTTCTCAGCAGCTTTTCATTATGGTTGGCACACTCATGGGAAATTTGAGATAATGCTGATTCTACCTCTGTGAAAACCCTTTCAGAGTAATAACTTGATTTTTTTAAGTGATACAAGATCTGAGGTTTTTTTCTTACTTCATTGTGTGACCTAAAGCATAATGACAGAGAAAGGGAATCAATTAGACTCTGAGCACCTAACAGATCAGCAGAAACATTTGAAATGAAAGCTTGGATGAATCAACTTTGTTCCATTTACTAATTGGAATCCAACACTTGGTTTTCCTTTTCAAAAAGAAAGACTTATATCACCTATGGCATTCTTTCCTAAAACCTATTCACGGATGGCAGCATTAAGAAAAATTTTATCTTCTTAAGATAATCCACCTCGCTCATTAAAAGAAGCTAGCTGTCAGTTTCCATCATGGCTTTCAGAAGTTACAATGAAAAATCTTGTTTCACAGTACAGCAAATGACCATGAAAAGTTAATGGGTATTTTTCTTAGGATATAAAGAGAAAATTTTATCTAAACTATAGTTCTTTTGGAGAAGCATATAATCTAGGTTTTATATGTACAAATTAAATACTAAGATGTAGTCTAAAAGTTAAGAGTTTAGGTTGTAGTTAGACTTACATAGGTTTTTAAAAATTTGTTTTTGATCCTGCCACTGGACAGTTTTAGTTACCCTCTCTTTATCCTTATTTTATCATCTGTATAATGGCAAAACATTGTTCTGAGAACTAAATGAAATTCATAACTGAACAAACATTAATTAAGTTTCTTCTACTTGCCAGGTGTTTGTCCTAGATGCTAAGGGACCAAGGGATAAATCAAGCAATGTCTCTGTCCTCTCAGGCTTTCATTCCAGGGAGGAAAATGGCCCACAGTAAAAAATAAATGAACAAAATCACTGTAATTGCCCCAAAAGGGCATTACTTGAGAGGAAGAGCCCTCAGATGGTGCAGTGATAAAGAATCTGTCTGCTAATGCAGGAGACACAGAAGACCAAAGTTCGATTCCTGGCTTGGGAAGACCCCTTGGAATAGGAATGGCAACCCACACCAATATTCTTGCCTAGGAAATCCCATGGATAGAGGAACCTAGGAGGCTACAGTCCTCAGGATCGCAAACGTTGGACACGACTGAGCACACATGCGTGCACTTCTCTGAGGAAGGGATACTGGAACTGAGGTGTGAATGATAAGGAGCCAGTTCTGTGAAGGGGGTGAGGGTAGGTGAAGGTTCAGGTAGAGGGAAGAGTGAGATTAATGCCTGAGGCTGGATGCAGCTTGGCAGGTTCAAAGAAGAAAGAAGGCCAGTGGGACTAGAGTGATAGAAGACCAAGGGAGAGAGGCAATCCAGAGTGTGGGGAGGCTTTTGGGTTTATTCTACATGCCACAGGAAGCTACGAGAAAATTTGTGTTTTAAGAAGATCATCCAGGACTTCCCTGATGGCACAGTGGATAAGAATTCACCTGCCAAAACCTGGGTTTGATCTCTGGTCTGGGAAGATTCCACATGCTGCAGGCAACCAAAAGCCTGTATGCCTCAACTACTTCAGCCTGTGTGCTGCAATGAACTCAAGCCTGTGTGCCTGAGCTCCGTGATGTGTGCTCTGCAACAAGAGAAGCCACCACAATGAGACGCCTGAGCGCTGCAGCAAAGAGGAGCCGCTGCTCACCGCAACTAGACAGAGCCTGCGTACAGCAACGAACACCCAGCCCCGCCAAAATAAAAAAATAAATAACTTTTTAAAAAAGACCTTTCAATTTGCTGTGAGAAGACACATTTCAGGAAGCGAGGAGTGAGCAATACCAGGATGACCATAGCACTTATCCACCCTTGACGATGGTGGTTTGGGCTAAAGGGTGACAGTGTCTGGATGGAGAGGAGGAAGCTGATGTAGATTATTTTGAAGGCAGAACTTTTAAGACGTGGTGATGGATTGGATACAAAACATAGAAAGAGAAAGCAATGATCACTCCCTGGCAGATGGCTGTGATAGTTATTAGGTTATTTCTTATCTTTAGATCCAACTTTCTCCTTCTGTACTCTGCTTTGTGATGCCGGGGCTGAGAGTATGCAAACCACTTCTCTGCTTTGCCAGCTGGCTCTCACCAGGCCCTGAGAATTGCAGGTGCTCAGGGAGATGAAGGCTGAGGAAGGAGGCAGGACTTGCTCCTCCCCTCTGCTTCCTGTTTTTGAGCGTACCATCCTAGCAAAGCTTCTTCCACCGGCACTTGCTCTTCCTTACAGTAGCAGCAGTCGAATCCAGGTCACAGGTTTTCCAACCTTTGCAGAGCTAACTTCTCTGTACCCTCCTTGGAGAGATGGCAGCACCAGCCAAGCAGAAGCCCCTACTCAGAGGTCAGAGTTTTAGTTCTGCAGGGAATCCCTCCTCTACATTTCTAAATGTTAATGATTCTAGTCTCTTGTCTGTTTTCAGTCCTTAGGGCCACAGATGTTTCTGCACTGATGTCTCCACCATATCTTAGGGTCCTCTTTTTATCCTTTCAGTTAGCAACTTTACACCTACTTTCTAGTTAACAATTTTATACCTATTTAATAATTCTCTGTTCAAACATCTGGTGAGATTTTCGCTCCTAAGGGGACTTTGAGTGATCATTTGGGCTGTCATTTACTGAGATTAGGAAGATCGGGGAAGGAAGAACTAGGAGAGTTCTGAAGGGGAGAATTCCAAAATTCTACCTTGGTCATAATACTTTGAGATGCCTGCTAGATGTCCCAGCAGACATGTGGACATGGTGGGCTGTTAGACAATCTGAAGGTGAGGGAAAATGTCCTATCTGGAGATATAAATTTGGGAAGCATCAGCAAAAAGATGGGAGAGTCACCTAGGGAGAGACCATAGACAGACAGAGATCAGGGCCTGGGACCAAGCCCTGGGTTACAACAACATTTAGAGATAAAGCTGAACCAGTGTGGCCAGTGAACAAGAGAAAAATCACAAGTGTGTGGGATCTTGAAAGACAAAAGAGTTCAGTTTTTCAGGAAAAAGTAGATTGCTGAACTCTACTGAAAGATGGAGGAGAGGGGGGACAGAGCAGTGACCACTGGATTTAGCAATATGGAGCTTGACTTTGTCAAACACTGCACTGTGGAATGATGGGGCTGGAGCTAGCCTGGGGTGAGGTGAAGTGTTCATGGGAATTGAGGACTGAAGCCAGGATTGGGAATTAAGAAGGTTACTGACAATAATGCACTCAGTGTTGTTGGCATAATTCTTGGCAAGTAATAAAGGCTTGTAAGATATTAGCTACTATTACTCTTTAAAAATTATTTATTTTTTAATACACACTATGTCATGCCTCTGTAAGATTCCATGAGTGAGAGGTCAGATGCCAATTATATTGAATAAGCAAATAATGCAATTATTACAAACCACAATTTAGAAGAAAAATTGGAAAAAGTTCATAAGATACTGTTAAGTAAGAAAAGTGGGTGACAGGGTACCATTGAAAATTATCTCAAGTGCCTGCAAAAGGGGCTTCTCAGGTGGGGCTAATAGAACCGGCCTGCCAGTGCAGGAGAAATGAGACCTGGGTTTGATCCCCGGGTCAGGAAGATCCCCTGGAGAAGGGAATGACAGCCCACTCCAGTCTTCTTGCCTGGAGAATCCCATGGACCGAGAAGCCTGGTGGGCTACAGTCCATTGGGTCGCAAAGAGTCAGACACAACTGAAACGACTTGGCACATACACATGCCATGGAAAGGGCCGTTGGCGACTTCTCCACACCCACCCTTCTCTTGCTGCAGGTCTGAGCTGATCTTGGTATTCCCATCCCACTCATCAGTGGTTATCCAAGAACAGACAGACCTCAGCCAATTTGTGCTTATAAGACATGAGAAGAACCTTGTTTTAATCTTCTAGAAAGAAGCTATACATAGTCAATCTCTCTGACCATGGTTGGATGTGAACAAAGAAGCATAGCAGTCTGCTGTTGCAACCATGACCAAGGGGAAAACCACTCAAATAATGAAGCCAGCTTTGTGTCAAGTAGCTAAAAACAGAGGACCTGGTGCCTCCATGACATCGTAAACCATCTGGACTGTAGGTTGTGAAAGTCACTCAGTCGTGTCTGACTCTTTGCGACCCCATGGACTGTAGTCCATGGAATTCTCCAGGCCAGAATACTGGAGTGGGTAGCCTTTCCCTTCTCCAGGGGATCTTCCCAACCCAGGGATTGAACCCAGGTCTCCCACATTACAGGCAAATTCTGTAGCAGCTGAGCCACAAGGGAAGCCCAAGAATACTGGAATGGGTAGCCTACCCCTTCTCCAGGGTATCTTTCCGGCCCAAGAATCAAACTGGGGTCTCCTGCATTGCAGGTGGGTTCTTTGCCAGCTGAGCTACCAGGGAAGCTCTGACTGTAGGTTAGGTGAGCCAAAATCCATTCATTTCAAATCGATATTCTGTAACTTACACTCTCACACAGGGTAGTAGTAGACATAGAGCAAACATTCAATAAATATTAGCTATCATTATTTAGTCAAGAAATTACAGATTATATATTATTTTTTAATAGGCACAATCCTTGTACATTATGAGCTCATTTAAAAGTCTATATATCCATACAGAAAAAGCTGGAAGGCTATATAAAAATATTAACTATGGTAACCTCTGGTACCTCTGGCTTGTGAGGAGAGGGGAAGATGGTTGAGACAAGAGGAGAAAGTGGTAAATAGTCATCTCAGAGAAAAGGAGGGGAAATAGGATTGCCAAGTACAACCAAGGGCCTCTTTCAAGTCAGACTTAAGGAATTCTAGTTGTTCATCTCTAGATTTAAAATCTTTTTAATAATTAATTAATTTATTTTAATTGGAGGCTAATTACTTTACAATATTGTGGTGGTTTTTACCATACATTGACATGAATCAGCCATGGGTGTACATGGTCCCCCTCGTCCTGAACCCCACTCCCACCTCCCTCCCCAGCCCATCCTTCTGGGTTATCCCAGGGCACTGGCTTTGTGGGGAATTCCTTGGTAGTCCAGGGGTTAGGACTCTGAGATTTCACTGCCTGAGGACCTGGGTTCAATCCTTGGTCAGGAAACTAAAACCCCACAAGGTATATGGCCATAAATAAATAACCAGAATCACTGGGCTTTCCAATTGCTTGGGTTTGCTTAAAAAAAAAAAAAATCATTGTGGAAACAAGCCTTAAATAAAGAGTCTGAGCTGGAATGTTTGGGTAATATTCTCTTAAACTAAAAGCAAATCAAAGAGAAACATCTGAATTTAGACGTAAAGGAATCAAACACCAAAGAATATGCAGAAAGATGAGGGAAATGGGCAGATTTACAGTTCTTTTCTAATACATAGATAACTCCATGAAGTTCAATGCCAAACCACCTGGCCACAGAGAGTATATGTGGTAGCACCAGCAGTAGATTTTTAGAGTGGTTTTTGTTGGACTTGTTTTTAACTACATTTGCCAGTGGTACGCTGGAGCCAGTTTATGTAGGTTTATGAGAGCTGATTGTCACAAATATTGTAAGCAGTTATTAAACAGTCATTATTATAAATTAAGTGAAATAAATATGTGGTTAAAAGCAAAGATAATAAATACTAAAAACTCACCACTTCCTAACTATCGTACTACTTAACTATTCTCTCCATCCATGAGGTTATGTCTCTAGCACATGTGTGATAGAAATACCCTATAATGTGCTAAGTAATTTTTCCCAATTCTGCATCTTGTACTGTCACTGTGGTGGCTTGAGACAACCATGGTGGGAATATTTACACTATGGAAACTGGCAACATTATAAATCAGGGATTGGTTTATTGTTTTGTTAATAGTCTACTTATGAAAGTGATGGAGAAAATATTAGGCAGATTAAATTTTCAAGTGTCTGCAGCTGTTACACTGTGAAGAGCACCAAACAATTGAGGAAATATTTTACAAGTATGTGAAAATTATGATCTGAGTTAATAAAGATTTACTCATGTGACTGATGAACTAGTTCTGACATACTAGTTCACTTTCGTCTCATTAGTGTAAATGAAAATATCAATTAACATTCATTGCAGCAGACACTCATTCATCAGTAATGTTAATGACTTCTTTGCTGAATCAGATAGAAATCAAGCATTTATTCATAGTTGATTTTGTCTGATTAGAGTTGAATCACAACCATAGCTTGACTGCAGATAGAGAGGCAAAGTTCAGTGAAAGCATTCTGTGAAAATCAATTGGCTATATGAAATTCACAATAAAGAGTATGTATATTTTTATTAGTTGTAAATTGAAAGTGATGCATATCAGTAATTTATAACAGATTCATGAACTAGAGAGCTAGCTGCTAAACATTTACCAACATACCTCCACCGAAGCACAAGCACATACAAAACTTAAAATTCTCATACTATGTATGATGCCCTCTGATTTTTTGAATTCTATTTAATTAAAAAAATAAATCCATGTTGCAACACTATAAATTCACAACCCACTGAAATTTGTTAATAGCAGTTTTCCAAGGTTTTGGAGGTTTTTGATTGCGAGTGCTAAAGTTACGTTTTGAAAAGATGTTCAGAAGGATGGTGATCAAGTGCCCTTTTTATACTCAAGAGTTCAATAACAACAAAAACTCCAGAAATATGAAGCAGAAAATTAAAAAATTAAAACCACATCAAGGCAGAATTGGAAATCTGAAAGCCTAGGTTTTACAACACCTACTCTAAAGATAAATTATATAACTTGATAATTCACTAATAGCATATTCCTGTATTTCAGCTTTTCAGATGAAAAGCCTTTTCTATCATTAAAAGGTTGTCGTCTCTAATGATACTTACTTCTCTACTATTTATATCTATGGAAGTGAATATTATCATGGATAATTTTTAAAACGCTGTTCTTCTGCCCAAGTAGGTCAGGGATATTGCTGGCATACTCACAATGTCTGTATTTGGTAAAAAAAAATTTTTACATTTATGCAAAATGACAGTTGGAATGAGTTCACATGACCATGTTGCTAAAAATACAACATGTTTGATATCCATGGATCATAAAAGGGATGAAGTAAACCAGCCTTTTGCAGTTCACCTACATTGGGTAGACATTCTGTCATTAAATTCATATGTAGTGCTTCTGAAATTGGGCTCACCAAGAGACTTTGACAGGCCCTTGGGAGTGAATCAAATTCAGCTTTTCACAGCTGATACGTGGCTTTTCTAACAACATTAACAAGGAGGGCCTTTCAGGATTCCTGTCGCTCTAACAACCAAACAGAAAAGCTGGGTCCAAACACAGATGGATGACTCACGTTTCAGTTTGTCCAGGGTAATGGGACAATGCTGACTTAATAGTGGAGACCTGTATTGAAGGTAGTGAAGGCAGAATTTCTGCCTAAATTCTACCTAGGAACCTTGATAATAAAGAATGAAACCTAACCTTTTGGTGGGATGGGATTGTGTGAGAATTTAGTGATAAAAATGTGGGTTCACCCAAAAAACTCCTTACTCAATAAACTCTACCTACAATTTTAGGAGATCCGCAGACCCTCCTGATGCCCATTCTCAAGTTAAAAACTCTTTTTAGGTCATGATCTTCCTGATGGAAAATGTAGAAAGAAAAATGGAAAATAAGATAGACCCTTCTGATTGCTTCAAATACTGCTAAATCAAAGAAAATATATCTTGTGGGTGATGAGTGACCCTGAATTAGTTCTATCGATGACATCTATGCACACAGATTACAAGTCAATGCTAAGAGCATTAGCTGATGAGAATGGGATATTCTGGGCTGCCTCAAATTAATGAAAATAAGCAGTGTATATATAAATTAATAATAATGGTAATAATGGTCATGCCTCTCTATGGCTTTATTCATAAGCAAAGCTCATCTAAGACTTCTGGGAGAGAAACAACTGGAAGAAAGTTTGCTATAGAAACCAGGTGGAGAGAAGAGATGATGGAATTCCACTCACATGCAGGCAAGACTCAGTGGCAGAGCCTTCAAGCTCCCTGTTCCCCCCAGAAATCTATCGGTGCCCCCAGTTTCTGATATGAACAGTTGATGTTTCCCACATTTTACATAAAGTACTAGACAAACACGATTTTGAGACAAACCCTCAGATGACTGTCTTTGAAGCCCTTCCCATACAGGCGTATTGGGACCTGCCACTGTCACATACTTTAAGTTGAACCCACAACCCTCAGCCTTTGGCCCCAGACTTCTTATGAAGATCGGTCATTCTCTACTTGCCCTGCCCTCAAAGGAAGAGCTGTAGCGAGGCAAGCCAGGGCCTGGCTCCCAGATTCCAGCTAACAAATGCATTCCAAGAGGAAAGAATTCACACAGAGAAAAACATTGTTTTCCAGTAGAAACCATTGAGACCTCTCTGGCTGTCTTCATAAAACTCAGAAGAATCTAAGCTAACAAGGCTTTCATTTGGGGACCCCAGGACTAATTAATAAACAGTGCACAAGTGGAAAAGGAAACACAGAGAGTTGAGAAATGAAAATATGCCCTACCGAAAAGTTGCCATCCTTATGCTTTGGTCCTGACCTACTGAGGCATGGCGCCTCCCATTGTCTCCGGTTTGTTTGAATGCTGTAACATCAAATAACCATTTGGCACTGGGCGAGCTTGACGTTTCAAAAACGAAGATATTTTAGACTTCTAAATAAGTTGCCCTACTGGTTGTAAACCACAGAGTACAATGTGCGATGGCCATCTTCCATCTCACTTATTATTGGAAGTGTCATTTTTTTGTTCCTGTCCATAGGTCTTAAGAAGAGTAAGAACATGCGGTAAGTGGATATACCTGGGAAACACCAAGAATAAATGCTAGTAGAGAAATAGATGCCTTTTATCATGAATTCCTATCTCTGAGGCGCTACAAGAATATGAAACACAATGGAACTTTGTTATCCTGTAAATAAATTGGCTCGTTACCCTTCCAAATAAATTTACCAATAAAAATGGACACTTTTATGGACATTTTTAATGGTTGTCTTATACCGTCTACCTTTGGATTTCTTTGTGAATGTTATGGTTCAGTGAATACATTGAAATATGGACAAGAAAATCAAATGGTATTTGGGATTTTCTTTAAAACACTGCAGAAAAGGAAAATGTGTGTGGTGGATAAATAAAGCAAGAATGACAAGTTATAGGTAATTATTAAAGTTGGGTGATAGATCCATGGGAGTTCACAATACTTTTATATTTGCTTAAAATTTCTAAATTAAAAGAAAAGTCAAAAACATGGAAATTTTCCAGTGTTAAAGAACTAACATAAAAACACTTGTTAGAGTGTGGAGAAAAGGGAACCCTTCTGAACTGTTGGTGAGAATGTAATTCGGTGATGCCATTATGGACAACAGTATGCAAGTTCCTTAAAAAACTAAAAATGGAAATACCATGTGATCTAGTAATCCCACTCCTGGGCATATATCTGGAAAAGACAAAAAAAACCTCTAATTCAAAAAAGATACATGCAGCTCAGTATTCATAGCAGCACTATTTACAAAAGGCAAGAAGCAATCGAAGTGTCCATCAACAGACAACTGGCTTAAGAAGTTGTGGTACATATATAGAGAAAGAATGGAATATTACTCGGCCATAGAAAAAGAACAAAATATTGCCATTTTCAGCCACATGGATGGACCCAGAGAATACTATATTTAGTGAAGTCAGACAGAGAAAGACAAATATATGACATCATTTATATGTTATGTCTAAAAAGTGATACAAATGAATCTATATATGAAACAGAAACAGACTCACAAACATTGAAAAATAAATTTATGGTCACCAAAGGGGAAAGAGAGGGGGAAGGGATAAGTTAGTGGTATAGGATCAACAGATACAAAAAATTATGTATGAAATAGATAAGCAACAAGAATTTACTACTATATAGCCCAAAGAACTATATTTGGTATCTTGTAACAACCCATAATGGAAAACAATCTGGAATATGTGTATATATCTGAATCGCTTTGTTGTACACCTGAAACTCCTTAAGCTAACTGGAAGACATGCAAAGAAGGTATAACCAATCTTGCTGGTACATTTTGGTTAAAATGAAAAACAGATTGCTGTGCTCCTATTCTAACAAAATAGAGGTGTCAATAAATGAAGATGTCAATGTAAATGGCCCTCAAAATTCTCTGTACTTTATTTAGTCAAACTGCAAAGGAGGCAGGGGAGAGGAGGGGAAATAAAAGAAGTGTGTAGAGTGTGGGGTGGTCCGATCTAGCTGTCCCACGAGAAAAGTGAGGCCACAGGGATGGGTGTTAGGAGATACAACTGATGGGAGAGAATCAGCAAAGTTCAGCTCAAAAGTACGAAGGGTATCCCAGAGAAAGAACACAGAGAAAATGAACAAGAAGCCAGGGAGGGATGCAGGGAGTGGAAAACATAGGGCCATCGGAAACAGGCAGGAGAAAACCTTCCAACTCCTCCCAAAGAGATTTCACACTAGCTTCTGCTCAGTCCCAGTTCAGAAATTAAAATAACCCCCCACTCTGTGGTGACATCCACTCCTGGGAATGGAACCCAGTACCTTGTCAACTCACATAAGGAAGATATTACAGAGTTGAGACAAATCCCTCAGAAAGTAGTTCAGTCTCTCATTCTCATGGAGCTTAGATAGAGGGACTCAAGAAGCTTAGTTACCTAACCTGTGTTGAGAAACAGGATCCAGATGCTTTGGAGATTAATTAAAAAGGGCCCACTCTGAGGTTCACAAAGAAAGGCTAAATCTTGCCAGGGCCTGGAAACTCATAACAAGTGCCTGTCCAGGACATGACATGGTACAGAGGAGGCAGAGATAGAATGTGAGTGGAGATTATGTACCTCTGGGTGCACTTAGCTATTGCACCACAAAGGATGCTATAAACTTAGCTCCTTAGGGAAAAACATTGAAGATGAAGAAGAGCCCTGCTGCTTCCAACACCCCTTGATTGTCACCTTGCACAAAGCATACTCCTGTCAAAAACCAAGGGAGGAGAAATGTAGAGCTGCCAGTATTTCTAGCAGAGACAGGTTCTGAGCTAACTAACGTGCCAATGGAAATCTGTTTTTCTGCCCATGAATTGTCCCCGAGGCAGGGAGTGGAATGTGGGCCAAAGTGGTGTGCCTCTGTGCCCCCACCTTCTGTGTGCCAGGTTGCCAAACACCAAAATACTACTCCCTGTCCAGACCACCCCTCCAGACGACACTCAGGGATAGTCCTACTATTATTGGTTCATTTATTTCATCAAGCCAAAATGCTTAGAAGAGAGTTGTGGCATCAGATTAGTATGTTTGAGGACCACAAGGGACCAAAAGAGCTCTCATAAACATTCTCTATGTCCCTGGAGAAATCCTACCAAGTAAGGTCTTTCTGTATGAACAGAACAAAATGGAAATTAAAAAAAATTAAATGTAAGTCCAAGTTCAGCTCAGTCACTCCGTTGTGTCCAGCTCTTTGCGACCCCATGAACCGCAGCACACCAGGCCTCCCTGTCCATCACCAACTCCCAGAGTTTACTCAAACTCATGTCCATGGAGTCAGTAATGCCATTCAACCATCTCATCCTCTGTCGTCCCCTTCTCCTCCCACCTTCAATCTTTCCCAGCATCAGGGTCTTTTCCAATGAGTCAGTTCTTTGCCTCAGGTGGCCAAAGTATTGGAGTTTCAGCTTCAGCATCAGTCTTGCCAATGAATATTCAGGACTGATTTCCTTTAGGATGGACTGGTTGGATCTCCTTGCAGTCGAAGGGACTGTCACGGGTCTTCTCCAACACCACAGTTCAAAAGCATCAATTCTTTGGTGCTTAGCTTTCTTTATGCTACAACTCTCTCCCATTCATACATGACTACTGGAAAAAACATAGCTTTGACTAGACAGACATTCGTTGGCAAGGTAATGTCTCTGCTTTTTAATATGCTGTCTAGGTTGGTCATAACTTTTCTTCCAAGGAGTAAGCGTCTTTTAATTTCATGACTGCAGTCACCATCTACAGTGATTTTGGAGCCTCCCGCAATAAAGTCAGCCACTGTTTCCACTGCATCCCCATCTGTTTGCCATGAAGTGATGGGACCAGATGCCATCACCTTCATTTTCTGAATGTTGAGTTTTAAGCCAACTTTTTCATTCTCCTCTTCACTTTCCTCAGAGGCTCTTTAGTTCTTTGTCGCTTTCTGCCATAAGGGTGGTATCATCTGCATATCTGAGGTTACTGAGACTTCTCCTGGCAATCTTGATTCCAGCTTGTGCTTCATCAAGTCCAGCACTTGTCACGATGTACTCTGCATATAAGTTAAATAAGCATGGTGACAATATACAGTCTTGACGTACTCCTTTTCCTATTTGGAACTAGTCTGTTGTTCTACGTCCAGTTCTAACTGTTGCTTCTTGACCTGCATACGGATTTTGCAGGAGGCAGGTAAAGTGGTCTAGTATTCTCATCTCTTGAAGAATTCCCCACAGTTTGTTGTGATTCACACAGTCAAAGGCTTCAGCATAGTTAATAAAGCAGGTGTTTTCCTGGAACTCTGTTGCTTTTTCAATGATCCAACAGATGCTGGCAATTTGATCTCTGGTTCCTCTGCCTTTTCTAAATCCAGCTTGAACATCTGGAAGTTCACAGTTCACGTATTGCTGAAGCCTGGCTTGGAAATTTTGAGCATTACTTTGCTAGCATGTGAGATGAGTGCAATTGTGCAGTAGCTTGAGAATTCTTTGGCATTGCCTTTCTTTGGGATTGGAATGAAAATGACCTTTTCCAGTCCTGTGGTCGCTGCTGAGTTTTCCAAATTTGCTGGCATATTGAGTGCAGCACTTTCACAGCATCATCTTTTAGGAAATAGCTCAACTGGAATTCCATCACCTCCACTAGCTTTGTTTGTAGTGATGCTTCCTAAGGCCCACTTGACTTCGCATTCCAATCATGATCACACCATCATGATTATCCGAGTGGTGAAGATCTTTTTGGTATAGTTCTTCTGTGTATTCTTGCCACCTCTTCTTAATATCTTCTGCTTCTGTTAGGTCCATACCAATTCTGTCCTTCATTGTGCCCATTTTTGCATGAAAAGTTCTCTTGGTACCTCTAATTTTCTTGAAGAGATCCCTAGTCTTTCCCATTCTATTGTTTTCCTCTATTTTTTTGCATTGATAACTGAGGAATGCTTTCTTATCTCTCCTTGCTATTCTTTGAAACTCTGCATTCAGATGGGTATATCTTTCCTTCTGCCTTTGCCTTTCACTTCTCTTCTTTTCATAGCTATTTATAAGGCCTCCTCAGAGAGCCATTTTGCCTTCTTGCATTTCTTTTTCTTGGGGATCATCTTGATCACTGCTGCCTGTACAATGTCACAAACCTCTGTCCATAGTTTAGGCATTCTGTCTATCAGATCTAATCCCTTGAATCTATTTGTCACTTCCACTGTATAACCGTAAGAGATTTGATTTAGGTCATACCTGAATGGTCTATGGTTTTCCCTACTTTCTTCAATTTCAGTCTGAATTTGGCAATAAGGAGTTCATGATCTGAGCCACAGTCAGCTCCTGGTCTTGTTTTTGCTGACTGTATAGAGCTTCATCTTTGGCTGCAAAGAATATAATCAATCTGATGTCAGTATTGACCATCTGGTGATGTCCATGTGTAGAGTCTTCTCTTGTGTTGTTGGAAGAGGGTGTTTGCTATGACCCTTTGCAGTGCATTCTCTTGGCAAAACTCTATTAGCCTTTGCCCTGCTTCATTCTGTACTCCAAGGCCAAATTTGCCTGTTACTCCAGGTATTTCTTGACTTCCTACTTTTGCATTCCAGTACTCTATCATGAAATGGACATCTTCTGGGGTGTTAGTTCTAGAAGGTCTTGGAAGTCTTTATAGAACATTTCAACTTCAGCTTCTTCAGCATTACTGGTCAGGGCATAGACTTGGATTACCGTGAGAGTCTTTTGTTAACTATGATGGCTATTCCATTTCTTCTAAGGGATTCTTGCCCACAGTAGTAAATATAATGGTCATCTGAGTTAAATTCACCCATTTCAGTCCATTTTAGTTCACTGATATCTAAAATGTCAATGTTCATTCTTGCCATCTCCTGTTTGACCACTTCCAATTTGCCTTGATTCATGGACCTCACATTCCAGGTTCCTATGCGATATTGCTCTTTACAGCATCGGACTTTACTTTCATCACGAGTCACATACACAACTGGGTGTTGTTTTTGCTTTGGCTCCATCTCTTCATTCTTTCTGGAGTTATTTCTCCACTGATCTCCAGTAGCATATTGGGCACCTACCAATCTGGGGAGTTCATCTTTCAGTGTCCTATCTTTTTGCCTTTTCATACTGTTCGTGGGGTTCTCAAGGCAAGAATACTGAAGTGGTTTGCCATTCCCTTCTC
>NW_011494735.1:4276113-4280509 GCF_000754665.1 Bison bison bison | reverse complement strand
TGGCTCATAGTTTCATTGAGTTAGACAAGGCTGTGGTCCATGTGATCAGATTGGTTAGTTTTCTGTGATTGTGGTTTTCATTCTGTCTGCCCTCTGATGAAGAAGGATAAGAAGCTTATGGAAGCTTTCTGATGGGAGAGATTGACTGAAGGGGAAACTGGGTCTTGTTCTAATGGACAGGGCTGTGGCCAGTAAATCTTTAATCCAATTTTCTGTTAATGGGTGGGGCTGTGTTCCCTCCCTGTTATTTGACCTGAGGCCAAACTATCATGGAGGTAATGAAGATAATAACCTCCACCATAGTGTAAGTTACATATGGGTAAAAAAATTTTTTAAGTGTTCAGTCTGATTAATTTTTATAGACATCTACACTCAGATCAAGATATAGAATAGAATATTTCTGTCACCCCATGATGTTCCCTCATGCTCCTTGTAAGTCAGTGAAAGAAAGTGAAAGTTGCTCAGTCGTATCTGACTCTTTGTGACCCCATGGACTGTACAGTCCATGGAATTCTCCAGGCCAGAATACTGGAGTGGGTAGCCTTTCCCTTCTCCAGGGGATCTTCCCAACCCAGGGGTCGAACCCAGGTCTCCCACATTGCAGGCAGTTCTTTACCAGCTGAGCCACAAGGGAAGCCAAGTATACTGGAGTGGGTAGCCTATCCCTTCTCCAGTGGGTCTTCCCAACCCAGGAATCAAACCAGGGACTCCTGCATTGCAAGCAGATTCAATTGAGTCCTTATAAGTCAACAAGCTCTCAAAAGTTACTATTAATCTGACATCTATAATCAATTCTTGAGCTTCATGTAAATAGAGTCATGCAATATATACTTATAGCATATACTCTTGTCTTATGCTTCTTTTTTTTAAATTGGTGTATAATTGCTTTACAATGTCATGTTAGTTTCTGCTGTACAATGAAGTGAATCAGCTCTATGTACACATATATGCCCTTGCTCCTGGACTTCCCTTCCACCATCACATTCTACCCATCTAGGTCATCACGGAGCACCAAGCTGAGCTCCCTGTGCTATACAACAGATTCCTACTAGCTATCTGTTTTACATGGTAGTGTATATATCTCAGTCCTAACCTCTCAGTTCAGCGCCCCCTCTCCTTCCCACGCTGTGTCCACATGTCCATTCTCTGTGTCTGCATTTCTATTCCTGCCCTGGAAATTGGTTCATCTGTACCATAACCGTGCGCTTTATCCATGATGCATGCATGTAGCAGGAATTCATTCCTTTTTTATCACTGTATAGTATTCCATTGTATAAAATTTGCAGTTTATTTAGCCATTGTTCTATGGTTGAGCAGCTGAGTCGTTTATGGTTTGGGGTTATTAGAATAAAACTTTTATGGATGACTCTCCAGGGTCACAGGCAGGAGAGTCACTGCATGAGACATTTCCACACTTCCCAGGCTCCCTTGCTGGCCCATGACCCCACAGGTTATCTGCCCTAGCCAACAGCAGACTCTCTCCAGCTTACGGTGGGAGAAATTTCATCAAGTTCTCAACTGAGTCAATGGGCCAGAAGCTGCTGCTGCTGCTGCTAAGTCGCTTCTGTCATGTCCGACTCTGTGCAACCCCATAGACAGCAGCCCACCAGGCTCCCCCGTCCCTGGGATTCTCCAGGCAAGAACACTGGAGTGGGTTGCCATTTCCTTCTCCAATGCATGAAAGTGAAAAGTGAAAGAAGTCGCTCAGTCGTGTCCGACTCTTAGCGACCCCATGGACTGCAGCCCACCAGGCTCCTCCGTCCATGGGATTTTCCAGGCAAGAGTACTGGAGTGGAGTGCCACTGCCTTCTCTGATGGGCCAGAAGAGATGCCATTAATCAGCTTATGTGGGGTCTGAGGCTTATACATTAAGGGGATCTTTAATAAAAAAAATTTTTTTTTCAAATATATGATTAGTTACCAAAGAGAGTATGTATTTGTGAGAAAGAATGAGAAGGTAAATCACAATAAATTACAAATATTATAAGGATAAGTAACAAACATTACAAAATCTAGAATAATTAATAATTGCCTGAATAATCAATTGCCTGACACACTCTGTAATATTTTTGTTTGTCTATTTGTGGGAGACAGAAAATAGCCCCCAAAGATATTCACATCCAATCCCTGGAATGTATAAATATGTTTTCTTAAATGGCAAAAGAGTCTTTGCAGGTGTGATAAAATGTATACACCTTGAGATGGGGAAGAGTACACAGAATCACACACGTGGACTCTATCGAATCACAGGAATCCCTAAAAATCAGAGAAACTTCCTGGGTTTAATCAGAGAAAGAGATGTGATGATGGAAATAAGTCAGGTGCTACATTGCTGGCTTTGAAGACGGAAGAAGTTGTTCCCATGAGCCAAAGAAGGCAAATGGCAGCTAGAAACTGCAAGAAGCAAGGAAGCTGACTCATCCCTAGAGCCTACTGCAAACACTTTGGTTTTAATTGTGATCACTGATTTTGGATTTTGGGCATCCAAAGCTGTAAAATAATAAATTTTGTATTGTTCAAGCCACCAAGTTTATGGTACTGTTACAGCAGCAATAAAAAATGTACTATATTCCTCATGTGACAATGATTTTGTAATGTCAGTTTTCATATACAGAACAATGGTAGAAGAAGGAGGAGGGAGAAAGGAGGGGCAGAAGAAGAGGAGGAAGAGGAATGAGAAAGAAGAGGAGCAGGAGGGTGGGAAGGAAGAGAGGAGAGGAAGAATGGGGGAGGGGAGCAGGAGGAGGAGGGGAGAGGGAGAAGGAGAAGGATGGGAAGGGGGAAATGAATTCTTTTTCATTGGTTGTCAAATAACCCTTTATTCAATTATTTTCCATTGGTGGTCAAATAACCCTTTGGTAAGTTATTTCCCTTAGTTCTTAACTAACAGGGCATTGCCCCGTACCACTGTTGATGACCTCTATGATGTCACAAGGGCGACAGCCATCAAAATTGCAGCCCACTGACTCGGGCAGTCCCCAGGAGGTGGAGTTGGGGGCAGAGGAGGAGTAGGGAGAGGAAGCAGGGAGGGAGAAGAAGAGGAGGAGGTGAAGAAAGCTTCTGGGGAATTCCCTGGTGGTCCAATAGTTAGGACTCAGTGCTTTCAATGTGGTGGCCCAGGTTTGACCTCTGGTTGGGAAACCAAGATCCTGCAAGCAGTGCAGCACCCTGAAATTTTTTTAATTAAGAAAAAAAATTTTTATATTATAGGAAAGATGAATGGAAGTTGCAGATATTATGCTGACCTGTTCTGTCAAAGTCTCTCCAAACTGGTTTTGGCATGAAGTTAGAGATCCCTAAAAAAATTTTTTAAAAAAAGAAAAACAAAGGTTCTATAACCATTCTTGCACATGTCCTTCAGACATTCCTCTTGAGTATAAACCTAGGGATGAAATTCCTGGATCATAGCATAGGTTTCTATGTAACCAAACAGTTCTCAAAGTTGTACCATTCTACACTCCCACCAGTAACATATGAGAGTTTCTATTTTCTCCACACTCTCACCCTCACTGAGAATTGTCAATCCTTTTCATTTTATCCATGAAAAGATGCAGAATCATATTCAAGGTGGCTTTAACATACATTTCCCTGAAGTCTCCTGATGATGTTATGTACACATTTTTGTATGGGTATACAGTCATATTGGAATCATTTCCAGAATAATTTTAAAATTTCATTGCAAGAAAGTGACTATGAAATTAAATACTATGGTACAACTTTCCAAAACTGGACCAGGAAGAAATAGAAAATCTTAACAGACCCATCACAAGCATGGAAATTGAAACTGTAATCAAAAATCTTCCAGCAAACAAAAGCCCAGGTCCAGACGGCTTCACAGCTGAACTCTACCAAAAATTTAGAGAAGAGCTAACACCTATCCTGCTCAAACTCTTCCAGAAAATTGCAGAGGAAGGTAAACTTCCAAACTGATTCTATGAGGCCACCATCACCCTAATACCAAAACCTGACAAAGATCCCACAAAAAAAGAAAACTACAGGCCAATATCACTGATGAACATAGATGCAAAAATCCTTAACAAAATTCTAGCAATCAGAATCCAACAACACATTAAAAAGATCATACACCATGACCAAGTGGGCTTTATCCCAGGGATGCAAGGATTCTTCAATATCTGCAAATCAATCAATGTAATACACCACATTAACAAATTGAAAAATAAAACCATATGATTATCTCAATAGATGCAGAGAAAGCCTTTGACAAAATTCAACTTCCATTTATGATAAAAACTCTCCAGAAAGCAGGAATAGAAGGAACATACCTCAACATAATAAAAGCTATATATGACAAACCCACAGCAAACATTATCCTCAATGGTGAAAAATTGAAAGCATTTCCTCTAAAGTCAGGAACAAGACAAGGGTGCCCACTCTC
>NW_011494735.1:4274054-4276013 GCF_000754665.1 Bison bison bison | reverse complement strand
TGATAAAAACTCTCCAGAAAGCAGGAATAGAAGGAACATACCTCAACATAATAAAAGCTATATATGACAAACCCACAGCAAACATTATCCTCAATGGTGAAAAATTGAAAGCATTTCCTCTAAAGTCAGGAACAAGACAAGGGTGCCCACTCTCACCATTACTATTCAACATAGTTTTGGAAGTTTTGGCCACAGCAATCAGAGCAGAAAAAGAAATAAAAGGAATCCAAATTGGAAAAGAAGAAGTAAAACTCTCACTGTTTGCAGATGACATGATCCTCTACATAGAAAACCCTAAAGACTCCACCAGAAAATTACTAGAACTGATCAATGATTATAGTAAAGTTGCAGGATATAAAATCAACACACAGAAATCCCTTGCATTCCTATACACTAATAGTGAGAAAACAGAAAGAGAAATTAAGGAAACAATTCCATTCACCACTGCAACAGAAAGAATAAAATACTTAGGAATATATCTACCTAAAGAAACTAAAGACCTATATATAGAAAACTATAAAACACTGGTGAAAGAAATCAGAGGACACTAATAGATGGAGAAATATACCATGTTCATAGATTGGAAGAATCAATATAGTGAAAATGAGTATACTACCCAAAGCAATTTATAGATTCAATGCAATCCCTATCAAGCTACCAACGGTATTCTTCACAGAGCTAGAACAAATAATTTCACAATTTGTTTGGAGATACAAAAAACCTCGAATAGCCAAAGCTATCTTGAGAAAGAAGAATGGAACTGGAGGAATCAATCTACCTGACTTCAGGCTCTATTACAAAGCCACAGTCATCAAGACAGTATGGTACTGGCACAAAGACAGAAATATAGACCAATGGAACAGAATAGAAAGCCCAGAGATAAATCCACGCACATATGGACACCTTATCTTTGACAAAGGAGGCAAGAATATACAATGGATTAAAGACAATCTCTTTAACAAGTGGTGCTGGGAAAACTGGTCAACCACTTGTAAAAGAATGAAACTAGAACACTTTCTAACACCATACACAAAAATAAACTCAAAATGGATTAAAGATCTAAACATAAGACCAGAAACTATAAAACTCCTAGAGGAGAACATAGGCAAAACACTCTCCAACATATATCACAGCAGGATCCTCTATGACCCACCTCCCAGAATATTGGAAATAAAAGCAAAAATAAACAAATGGGACCTAATTAAACTTAAAAGCTTCTGCACAACAAAGGAAACTATTAGCAAGGTGAAAAGGCAGCCTTCAGAATGGGAGAAAATAATAGCAAATGAAGCAACTGACAAACAACTAATCTCAAAAATATACAAGCAACTCCTACAGCTCAATTCCAGAAAAATAAATGACCCAGTCAAAAAATGGGCCAAAGAACTAAATAGACATTTCTCCAAAGAAGACATACAGATGGCTAACAAACACATGAAAAGATGCTCAACATCACTCATTATCAGAGAAATGCAAATCAAAACCACTATGAGGTACCATTTCACACCAGTCAGAATGGCTGCGATCCAAAAGTCTACAAGCAATAAATGCTGGAGAGGGTGTGGAGAAAAGGGAACCCTCTTACACTGTTGGTGGGAATGCAAACTAGTACAGCCACTATGGAGAACAGTGTGGAGATTCCTTAAAAAACTGGAAATAGAACTGCCTTATGATCCAGCAGTCCCACTGCTGGGCATACACACTGAGGAAACCAGAAGGGAAAACACGTGTACCCCAATGTTCATCGCAGCACTGTTTATAATAGCCAGGACATGGAAGCAACCTAGATGTCCATCAGCAGATGAGTGGATAAGAAAGCTGTGGTACATTTACACAATGGAGCATTACTCAGCCATTAAAAAGAATACATTTGAATCAGTTCTAATGAGGTGGATGAAACTGGAGCCTATTATACAGAGTGAAGTAAGCCAGAAAGAAAAACACCAATACAGTATACTA
>NW_011494735.1:4249814-4273954 GCF_000754665.1 Bison bison bison | reverse complement strand
AGGTATAGAACAGTCTTATGGACTCTGTGGGAGAGGGAGAGGGTGGGAAGATTTGGGAGAATGACATTGAAACATGTATAATATCATATATGAAACGAGTCGCCAGTCCAGGTTTGATGCACGATACTGGATGCTTGGGGCTGGTGCACTGAGATGACCCAGAGGGATGGTATGGGGAGGGAGGAGGGAGGAGGATTCAGGATGGGGAACACATGTATACCTGTGGCAGATTCATTTCAATATTTGGCAAAACCAATATAATATTGTAAAGTTTAAAAATAAAATTTAAAAAAATAAATAAAAAATTATCAAAACTGGTAAAAAAAAAAAAAAGAAATTAAACACTATGATTCATGCTTACCATCTTTCTATTTTTCCTCTCCTGCAGTACATTGCCACCTTCCTATTTTGTTCAATAAATATTTGTCAGTGTCTGGATACTTTGTGTTAGAATTTCAGTGGACAAGCCAGGACTTTCTTACTTCCTCTGTCCATTCTAGAGTTTTCCTCAGAGCTGAAATCAGTTCAGTTCAGTCACTCAGTGGTGTCCAACTCTTTGCGACCCCATGGACTGCAGCACGCCAGGCCTCCCTGTCCATCACCAACTCCCAGAGTTTACTCAAACTCATGTCCATTGAGTCAGTGATGCCATCTAACTATCTCATCCTCTGTTGTCCCCTTCTCCTCCCACCTTCAATCTTTCCCAGGGTCTTTTCCAGTGAGTCATTTCTTCACATCAGGTGGCCAAATTGTGTTGTTTCAGCTTCAGCATCAGTCTTTCCAATGAATATTTAGGACTGATTTCCTTTAGGATGGACTGGTTGGATCTCCTTGCAGTCCAAGGGACTCTCAAGAGTCTTCTCCAACACCACAGTTCAAAAGCATCAATTCTTTGGTGCTCAGCTTTCTTTATAGTCCAATTCTCACATCCATACATGAGTACTGGAAAAACTATAGCCTTGACTAGACAGAATAGTAAGTGAAAATTAAGGCATGAGAATGTATCAGAAAGCTTTTGGGTATTCTCACCAAATCCCCCCTTCTCTGAGAAGGATTCCACATGGCTAAAGTTGAATTTATGTAATGTGTCCCTGCTTCTTCTGCTGCCTTCAACTGATTGGGTAAGAGGGTACACCTAATCCAGAGGGAGGCCATTCATTGGTTGTTGTTGTTTAGTTGCTAAATCATGTTCAACTCTCTGCAACTTCATGGATTGTAGCCCATCAGGCTTCTCTGTCCATGGGATTCTCCAGGCAAGAGTACTGGAGTGCGTTGCCATTTCCGTCTCCAGGGGATCTTCCTGATCCAGGAATCAAACCTGCAGCTCCTTCTTGGTAGGCAGATTCTTAACCACTGAACCACCAGGGAAGGCCACTTATTGTTTGGCGTGAGCCTAAAAGTTTTTCTATCCCCAGCATTTTTAGTTTGAGTATTATAGTATGATCAATTTACCAGGGACCCTGGAATTGAGAGAACAAAGAGAAGGGCCCAGTGCACAAAGAAGCAGAGAAGCTAATCTACGGAGAGAGTGAGAGGAATAAAGCTGAGAAACCAGAAAAAATCCACATGGATCCCAATAGAAAATAGCTTCCCTGGTCCAAGATTTCTAGTTCCATCTCTCTGGACCCTCAGCAGACTACCTGCCTTTGGTACTGGGAGATACCTTAGTATCTGTTCAAGTGAATTTCTCATTTTTGGTGAAGCTGGTTTGAGTATATTTTTGTTACTTGTCCACAGAAGTCATGGACATGTCCAGCTCCTAAAAGGAGGCTAACTCTATGTGGAATGTACCTGCTCCATCCGAACAGTCGGCATCCAGGCTGACCCTGTGAATGCTAAACATCTTTATACTAAATTAAGCAAATATTGGGAAAAGAATCAAACCAGGAAAGCTCTAAAAATAAGAGACTATGGAATCTCCTGTCTAATTTTAGTCTCAATGGGCGTTCTCCTCTTCCTTTCTTCTCTGACCACAGCCAATGTTATCTTCTTTCCTACTTTACCTTGTGTCTTCTGTTATTCCCTTGCTTCAGCCTCATGCCTTTTGAAAACATGCTGTTTTCAGAACACGGACGGTCATAAAGCAAAAGCATTTTGGTTCGGGATGATGTACTCTAAACCCTGAGGTGCTGTACTTTTGTATCCTTAACTGTCCCTATGAGATTTGGGGGAACACACAGAAAAAAAAAACCTACTGACTAAAGAAAAACAGTGCCTGGGATGAGGTTTATAAATTGTGGAGATCAAGAACAAGGCAGGCTCTGTTTGAGTCCAGCCCACTTTTCAGAACTGTGTGGATTACAACTTGATAGAGAGTCCACAGACTTGAAACACAAAAGGACTGGAGAATGAAATTTGTTTGCTAAATAAAATGAATAATCCATTGATTAAAAGAACAGGAAATAAAAATTTTAAAAATAGAATAATAACCTCAAATATTAAGAAAAGTGCCCTTTCAAACTATTTAACTAATTTAGCAATCTAGTTGTGTGACCCAGGCATTTATTTAGAAGACATCACAGCTAGCTCTGTATTATATGAAGTCATTAATATTTTATGCAACAGTCCCCCTCAACATTTATAAAATGTAAAAATGCCAAATACAAAATTGCTCTAAGAAACAGCATGAAAGATTAATGAACAGACAGCTTCCCAAAAGGTTTGTGATGTGCTCAAAGACAGACGAGAAGAAAACACAAATTAAAAAAGAAACAAAAAGCCAAATGAAAATATAGCTGATAAATATAAGCTACATGGTCTGCTTTCCACATATGCATCATCTTTGCTTCCATAATTCATTTTTTAATCCTTGAATGTATTACTTTATGATTAGAACATTCTTATGCAAGGTGTAAAAGGAGGAGAGGAAAAAAATACTTAGAGGGCTATGGAAAGCCTTGGAAAGTTCTAGCAACTGCTAGAAGCAGCCTTTTAATGACTGAACTCGGTGAGCTCCTACCAAAGCTCATTGTTTACCACTGACAATTACATTGCAACCTGATCCTGTGGTTTCTACTGGGAAATTCCATCCCATCTTTCTAAGCCTTATTTTCTTTTAAAATTACAAAAGTGAAACAAGAAAAATTGCTTTTCTCACGTACTTTCTTTAATCCTTAACCTACTTAGCTTTGTGTACTTCAAGTGGAAAAGAGAATTAATAACATTGTAGGCTATAAAAACCCAGTGCTGGGTTTTATATAAAGAGGAGGTATTAGCTCCAGGCTGAAGTCTCTTGCCTGATGCCAAACATGTGTCTATTCTCCCCAGACAGGATGGAGCCAGCTGCTGGGTTAGGCAGGTTCTAAGCACAGGGGTCTGCACTGCAATTATCCCAAAGACCTGCCGAAGTATGTGACTGAGGAGGACAACTTTTCAATTGTGCAAACAGGGCTTAAACTTTGTCTGTGCCTTGCAATATTTTTCCAAGTAATTTTCAAACTCATGTTTTTAATTTTACTACCCTTCTTAAATAAGGCGAATTTATGTACCCAGTGAAGAACAACCTCCACAGAGTAATTTGAAATACCCCCTAGGCTTCACTCATAGAAAAGGGCAAGTTTGCCTAGCATTCTGCATCTGGTAAAGGCTTTGCTTCCTCTTTACCAGAAATTCCACGTCAGAGTCTTATCACTGGGTCAGCTAGCAGAGGCCATCAGTCACTGCTGATTAGAATTTATTGAGCATCCCATGACTCGACCAATCTTTAGATCTTAGCCTAAATATCACTTTCTTAGAAACACATTCCCTGACACTCTCAATTAGTTTATACTTTCTCATGTTGGTGATTGAATGGTTGGGATTATTTGATTAAGGTCTATTTCCAACCTCCCATCCCGCAACTCTAAGTTCTCAGGGCAGTGTTTATTTTAATCATCAATGCATTTTCAATATCCAGCACACAACCTAATCCTTTCTAGGTATTTAATAAATACCTATTGAGTGAGGGGTTCAATGAATGAATGAAATACATGCATACTATTTAATAGTCTGCAATTTAAAAACGTTTTTCTGTTGGCATGCCTCCAGGCCCAGTCCCTGAATACTCTGCCTTTGGAATCTCATCCATAAATCATAATTTTGAATACTGTCTTCTGAATTATAGGTGTTGACTCCAAAGTTCACATCTCTCACTCAAATTTCTCCAACTCTAAATTCATAAGATCACCTCTTGAGTAGACAACATATATTTTTAGGATTCCAATGAACCTCTAAAATTTAATATATCTAAAGCAGAACTTTTGATTCCCATGAATTATCAGAACTACTTTTCTGAATTTCAACATTAAATGAATATGTGATAATATTAGTAAAATACTGTTCACTTACAGATAACAAGATTATGTTTGTTATAAAATAATGTGAAATAAATAACAAGAATTTTTAAAATGTTTATCAAGTACCTACTACGCAGTAGGCACTGATCTAGGCTCTAGGAAATCTAATAAATGATTAGACTGGGCTGGTGTTGCCCTAGGCTCTGCCCTCTGTCCCCTTCTCAACTCCTCACTCACTCTGGGCACTTTGCAGTGGCTTTAATGACCACCTTTGAATGTGAGGATCACAAAAATCCTATCTCTGATCCCAAAGATACCTCTCCTCAGATTATAGCCCCTTTATTAACACAAAGCAAACTCAGTATCTGGAAGCACTCCAGTGCACTCCAGATGTGTCCTAGGAGCCTCTTCCTTGGGAATTTCAAGACCATAATTTAGGGGAAATCTTCTAGCTGCCTGGGGACCACTTTATGGGGAATCTTATAGCCCTAGACAAAAAGAGTATGTTAATACCCTAATTATACCTCAGTGTTATGTGGGAGCTTATAGTTTTTTTAAGTGCTCTCACATTATCACTGTGGTACAGATAAGAAAATGAGGGTTCAAGGAAGCTAAATAACTTACCTAACTTCTAGGGCTAATATTAATAAATAGTGGAGTTCTAACTATATCCCAGCTCAGCATCATCCCTCCTCTATAACAGGGCATCAAGTAGAGACATAATGCTACAGGAAACAATGAGCCCTGAAAGTCTTTACAGTAAGTGGATAACAGGATGTCAGAGGTATTTAAGGAAGATTAATATGGTGGTGATATGCAGGATGGATGGATGGAAGAACTGAGGTTGGGAGACTGAGTAGAAACCACTGTGTGAGTGGGATAAGGCCCTGATTTAGAGAAATGAAGAAGAAATACAGAGGCATTGAGGTTTGAGGCTAAATGAAATTAGAGCATAAAAGAAAAGGCTGATTTTAAAATTCTTTAAAGCTTCAAGCCTTGGCAGTTAGAAGCAGAGAACTGGGAATGCAAGGAGTATTGCAGGGAGCTGACGACCTTGATTCTGACATTGGGAAATGAAAGGATAAGACCTATAAGTATATCTGAACTTCTTACCTTTGTGGGGAGGCTGGGTAAGAAACAACCCCAGCTAGAGAGTTGGTCCAGGGAGAGAGATGAGAATGTCTTTTATGGAGGCTGTGGTGATGGAGCCGGGAGGGCAGGTACTATAATTTAACCCATGGGCTGTATATCTAAAATTTGAGTTGCAGTTAAAAAGTAAGAAAAGGCAGGAGCAAAGGAGGATATGAAAGAGTGGAGCAGAAAAGGGGTCAGTGAAAGAGTAAACAGCAGTGGTCTGAAGGCAGGACACAGAAGGTGATTTGCATAAATCTTTGAAAGCAGGTCCAACAGCTGGCAGGTTGCATCCATTTGGAGTGAGCCAAGCTAGGACCATAGAAAGGATCCAGTTTGGAATGGACCAACACTGGATGTCCTAGAGGGGGCTGGAGCAGGGAACTAGAATTGGAGAGTGGAGCTGGAAGTTAGTAGCAGAGAGGTGATCACTAAAGCTATAAGAAAACAAGTAAGCTTTTTGAATGGGAAGTAACAGAAGGAGATATGTAGACCTAGGACTAATCTTGAAGCCCCAAAGTGATGCTTTCTAGACCATAGCTGATTTCACATGTGCTGCGGCAACAAGTTGGACAGGGAAAGGGAAGAAATTCCCCTTGGTCAACAGCTTAGGGAATCTCTCAGTTTCTAGCTATGCCCAGGTCCTGCATGGTATCTTAATCTCAGGATTAGCTATTGATTCAGGTGAATTCCCACATCCACTCGCCCTGAAGCCTGACCAATGCCTGAGGCAACACTTTCATTGTTTTTCTTTCCTTCCTATTCTTTCCTTCCTTCTTTTAATTTCTTCTCAGGAAAGGCCATGTATCTTACCTTAGGCCCTCGTCAAGATAAAAGTGAATTGCTGCAAGTTATTTTAGGATCCCTGCTGTTCTCTAGATCAATCCTCATTCGGGGTTCTTGCACACATACGGGATGACAGAGAGGTTGAGAAATGGAATGTTTTTGAGAAAATATTCCGAATTACTAGATGCACATTTTTTTGGAGTCCTGTCCTCAAGATATGGGATAGAGAAGGGGCCATTATGATTCACTTCTTTAAAAAGCTTTGTGGCTTATCTCTCTCCTTGGGAAGCATCTGGTGTGTTTACAGACATAGCTTAAATCCAGTTACAGACTAACATAGTGATAGGAATGTTAAAAGGATCATATGGGAAGAGAATATCTCCAACTTTAGCATACTAGTCAGTGTTCATGAGAGAAATGAAACCAATGGGAGCAATAGCTAGATAGAGATGCAGGAAAATAGGGAGTCTGAGAGAGATTTATTTTAAAGAATTGGTTCATGCAGTTGTGGGGGCTGACAAGTCCAAAATCTGTAGGGCAGACTAACAAGCTGGAAATGAAGACAGGGTTTCCATGCTACAGTCTTGAGGCAGAATTTCTTCTATAATAAACCTGTCTTTGCTTTCAGGCTTTCAGCTGATGAAATGAGGCCCATCCACATTATAGAGGGTAATCTGCTTTACTTAAAGTCTACTGATTATTAAATGTTAATTATATCTTAAAACAATACCTTCATAGCCGCAATGTATAGACTAATATTTGACTAAGTAATTAAGCACCATAACCTAGTGAAATCAACACATAAAATTGTCCATCATACTGCATTCTCAGTAACAATCCATCCAGAAGCTGTGACTTCCCTTCCCGAGGCTAGGAGAATGAGATATTGCCGTTTCTGTGACAAGGAAACCTCTAGCCAATAAAGAACAGAGGCGACAGTAGAACAGCTCAAGGAAATCTCTGTATGGGCCACACCTGGAGCTTGCACGTCACTTCCTTCCACATTCCGTCAGCCATAACTCATAACACTGAACCTGGGAATCATAGTTTAGCAGGGTATGGAAAAATGGGATATAAGTTTGTGGCCAGTGTCTGCCACAGACTCAAAATTTCTAGCTTCCGGTGCTCAACGGATGGTAGTTTTGTTAACTAAGACAAGCACACAGAAGAGATGTGATGGAAAAATACTGAACCCAGTTTTTAGCACATAGAGTCTTGAATGCCTATGGAATATTCAGATGAAGATGTTCTGTTGACAGCCTGAAGTGAAGGCCTAGAGATCAGGGAAGATGCTGGCATTAGAGGTCAAGATTTAGAGAGTATTTGGCTGGTGGGTATCATAACGAGAAAGGGAGAAGAGAAGAAAGAGGATGAATTTTTAAAGAGTCAAGTAAAGAAAAAGCAGCTGGTGAAAGTTTTTAGGTTGAAAACAAAGCAAAAAGGATGGGATCTCAAATGTTAAGGGAGGAAAGAGTTTCAAAAAAGGGAGTGGTCCATAGTGTCCTATGCATGGAAAGATGAAGACAATTCAGAAAATGCTATTTGCATTTAGTTATTCCTTTCTCTCTACCACATTCAAAATCCTCCCTCAGATTGTTCTCCTTCTGGAAAAGCAAATCAACCAGCTTACTGCAAGATATGAACACCAGGGTTCAAGATAGTGGATCGAGCACAAGCATTTATCTTCTTTCTCACCTAAGATACCATTAAAATGCAGCAAACGAATTAAAAAAAAAAAAGCATACAAATCCACAACTGAGAGAACAAGATAGTCTACAAAACAAAGAGTGGAGAGAGGAGTGTTGGTAGAGAGCAGAGTAAGCCAAAACTAACAGAGCCTTCCTGAATCCAGAAGAGGCTCCCAGCTGGGTGAAGAAAGGGAAAGAAAGAGTAAGAGAGAAGAGAGGAGCCTAAAACAGGAGATGGGAATAAAAGACAGACAGTGGAAGAGGAAAGTGTGAGTCTAAAAGGTAAGTACAAAAGAGGAGATGAGGAGGAGAATTAATTTCTACCTGAAGCTCTGAGATCATTTCCTGAGAGTTACGGGTGCTCTGACCACAGATCTCAAGAACAGAAGTACAGTGGCAGCAATATTGAGTTGAATGGGCAGTACTACTTGCCTGGGTTTTATAACACACATGCTGTTTGTTGTTTTTCAGTGTAAAACTAACCCATAGATCAATCATGGAGAACTGACTACAGGAGACATAAAAATAGCTTTCTTCCTTCTTAATACTCTTTTCTCTTGGAAACCACTTTGGAAACCACTTTGAAAAACTTCTGCTTTAAATTCTCCTAAAAGATACTTTTATATCTATAAAATATATTTCTTGATTTAGCGATTTGAAACATTGTGCGCTAACTTCCTGTTACACGGAAGGGTCTTGGGTCAACACCGCATAACTTGTGTGAAAAAGTCAGTGTGAATTTGTGCAACACCATGGTTCTGGTCAACGGATGCTAAGCTTTATCTGTACTGTTTAGTTTTTATTTTTAACAACAAAAGCATATTGCTTTTGAAATAAAAACAAACTTTAAAAAATGATGGCTGACAGTCATTCAACCTGTTATCTCTCCCATGAGCATTTTATTTTTATTAGGGGATAAGACCCTAACTCCAAATAATGAATCTGTAACGAAGCTGTTCAGAAATCAAAGTAGGTTAATGGAGATTCTCAAGGTTCGGGAAACCGCCTCTTGTGGGAAGTTGTCAGTTCCGCATGCGAATGCCTACATGGTCAATAAGATTTCCTGATGTCTCTTGCTTCCCATAAATTAAGCTAGACAATTCCTCCAATGCACAAGTACCAGCTCCATAAGATAATCCCTGTAACTCCCTGAGTCAATTATTAAAATTAACAAACAAAATAATAGCAAATCTGTTATATCTCAATCCCCCCATTCACTCTTTCTGATTATCTGACTCTGTGGGTCACTGTCTTAAGTTCCCTGGGAAGTCTTTTGAAGTTAGGAGGGAGCATATTGTTCAGGTGTAAGTTGAGGGGAGGTGCTGGGAAGAGGGAAGAGAAAAACGTAGTAAGTGATTAATTATATTCTTGGTTTAGCCCCCTCCATAGAAGACTTGGTCAAAAGCAAACGTCTCTGTTTCCAATTTTTACCACAAAGAGTCACAAATCTCTGGAGAGGATGTATGTCTCTTAGATTTATAAAACATTAAAGAAACAAGGTTGTGAGTTTTGGTCCAAAGTCACCGTAGTCACTTCAAGATGTGAGAAATGTATACTGGCAATTCTATGACAGATATACTACACATTTTGCTGCAATGGAAATTAAGATAGAGAAAAACTGTGATTATGTTTTTAAAAAGAATCTCTATCTTTTGTATTAAATTATCTGCTATCTGGAGTTTGCTTTTGAACAATCCAGTTTGTGGGGTAGTGTGGCAATGGAAGTAAAAATGAAATGTCAGATGGCTAACAAACACATGAAAAGATGCTCAACATCACTCATTATCAGAGAAATGCAAATCAAAACCACACTGAGATACCATCTCAGGCTGGTCAGAACGGCTGCTACAAAAAGTCTACAAACAATAAATGCTGGAGAGGGTGTGGAGAAAAGGGAACCCTCTTACACTGTTGGTGGGAATGCAAACTAGTACAGCCACTATGGAGAACAATGTGGCGATTCCTTAAAAAACTGGAAATAGAACTGCCATACGACCCAGCAATCCCACTGCTGGGCATACACACCGAGGAAACCAGAATTGAAAGAAACACGTGTACCCCAATGTTCATCGCAGCACTGTTTACAATAGTTAGGACATGGAAGCAACCTAGATGTCCATCGGCAGACAAATGGGTAAGAAAGTTGTGGTACAAACACACTGTGCAATATTACTCAGCTATTAAAAAGAACGCATTTGAGTCAGTTCTGAGGCGGATGAAACTGAAGCCTAATATACAGAGTGAAGTAAGTCAGAAAGAAAAACATCTATATAGTATATTAATGCATATATGTGGAATTTAGAAAGATGGTAACGATGACCCTATATGCAAGACAGCAAAAGAGACACTGATATAAAGAACAGACTTTTGGACTCTGTGAGAGGTGAGGGCGGGATGATTTGAGAAAATAGCATTGAAACATGTATATTACCACATGTGAAATAGATGACCAGTCCAAGTTTGATGCCTGAAACAGGGTACTCAAAGCTGGTGCACTGGGACAATCCAGAGGGATGGAATGGGGAAGGAGGTGGGAGGGGGGTTCAGGACGGGGGGACACATGTACACTGATGGCTGGTTCATGTCAATGTATGGCAAAATCCACCAAAATATTGTAAAGTAATTAGCCTCCAATTAAAATAAACAAATTGATTTTTTAAAAAAATGAAACTTACCCACGAGCAGATAATTCTTGAAGTTGAAAGATGGGTACATGAAAGTTAATTATATTTTTACTTGTGTGACACACATATATACATACATTTATCTGAAATTGTCTACAACAAACATTTTTTTAAAATATTAAAAAGAAAGAAAAAGAAATTAAACAGGCCACCACAGCAAGGTTTTAAAGAAATGAAGCCTTAAGCATATGGAATTGGATATTGTTTCGCTGTCTTCATTTCAGAGAGACTGACATGGTTACAGAATATTACAGAAAAACACGACTGGAAGATATTTCAAGTCTTTTCACAGCTACAGAAATTGAAGCTCAGGCTGAAGAACTTGTTCAAATTACCTAGTTAGTTCCAGGGACAGACTTGAAGCACTGATGGTGTAAAGAGGGAAAAAAAAAATCCTTCTATCCTCTTAAGTTTTGTAGTAGGGTCTAAGAATTAAACCAACATGAGACAGATTAATACAAATTATATTTAATATTTTTACATATACATGGACATCTTCAGAATAAAAATAAAGACCCAAAGAAGGCCAAAAATCTGTTATGCCAGAAAGTTTATATACCAATTTTACATGAAGAACTACAGATGTTGGGAATTTGACAAGATAAAAGGGCTTAAGCTGGGAGGCAGTAAATTGTGAGACAGTAACTAGGAAATATATGGGAAAACCAATGGAAGATAGGGGTTATTTTAGTAGCTTTGTTTGTACAGGGCCTCTTAGGCACTGACTCCCAATCTCTGGTGATAAGAATGTTCTTCTCATCCTGGTACACAGAGGACATCTTTCTCATGGGAAATTTTATGGCTTGCTTTTAGATAGAAAGGGTGGGGGGTCAAGGAGCCCTTCCTGCATCTATTTCCCAGGTGCCTTCAGTTCAGAATAGTAATCTATATGCCAAAGGGACATATGTGGAGTGGCATGTTCTGAACCACTCTTTCAATGGCAAATCTTCATCCATCTATTCACTCAGTCAACAAATACGTATGGAGCATTTACCATGTATTCAATACTGTGTAGACTCTCAATAAATGCAAGCATAAGTGCCCACACAGGCATTATTAATTGACCCCCAGACTCTTTTCCTAGAAAACTATTCAACATAGTGTTCCAGGTAATCATTGGAAATAAATCCTATTTGTGGTCAACAGACAGAGGTGTTGGCTTTAAATTGTTCTCCTTTAATTTATTTAAAATGCAATACAAATTATTGGACTAGTCACCTTAAATGTTCCAAGGGAAGTACTTCCACAAAGACCCACAACATAAGATGTAGCTCTTAAGGGGCTACAGGTGCTCACACTCATGGTCCAACTGCCAAGCGTGGGCAGGATAGCACCTCTTTATATAACCTTGAAGTCACAATGTTTACTCTTGTATTTACTTCTCTAAGACCCTCCAGCTCAGTTGGCCAGGGTGAAGGTGTGCCCACACTCTGAGTCAAAACTGCCTCCCTGAACCTTGACAACAGCAACTCAGGTTGGCCTGTTAGCATAGTTGCTTGGGTCAATACGAGGTTCCCTGCTCAGCTTACGGAATTAGGAAATCAGGTGAAAGAAGAGTCAGTGTGAGTGATCAAGCATTAAAGCAGCTTACCACTCAGTGAAAAGTAGTTGAGGAGGAGGTAGGGAAGGAGTGTGCAGATTTAATGACCCCTTTTATGGTGAACTTGATACCAAATGTGACAATATCCCAATCATCTGCTTTGTTACCTTGGGCTATGGGAATATCCTTGAAGCCTGTCTCAAACACTCAGTCATTCAACATACACTGTCTGACTACTTATGTCAGGCACTCTTCTAAGCCCTAGAGAAGACATAAGAAAGTCTAGGCCCTTAGGAAACTGCAGCCTGAAATCTGTATCAGTTCAGTTCAGTTCAGTTCAGTCGCTCAGTCGTGTCCGACTCTTTGTGACCCCATGAATCGCAGCACGCCAGGCCTCCCTGTCCATCACCAACTCCCAGAGTTCACTCAGACTCACGTCCATCGAGTCAGTGATGCCATCCAGCCATCTCATCCTCTGTCGTCCCCTTCTCCTCCTGCCCCCAATCCCTCCCAGCATCAGAGACTTTTCCAATGAGTCAACTCTTCCCATGAGGTGGCCAAAGTACTGGAGTTTCAGCTTTAGCATCATTCCTTCCAAGGAAATCCCAGGGCTGATCTCCTTCAGAATGGACTGGTTGGATCTCCTTGCAGTCCAAGGGACTCTGAAGAGTCTTCTCCAACACCACAGTTCAAAAGCATCAATTCTTCGGCGCTCAGCCTTCTTCACAGTCCAACACTCACATCCATACATGACCACAGGAAAAACCATAGCCTTGACTAGACAGACCTTTGTTGGCAAAGTAATGTCTCTGCTGAGGCTCATAAATAAAAGTACACAATAGAGGGTTTTGGATTATTAGAGAAGTAACACTGAATAGAAGTTTTTTAACCAAAGAAACTGTACAGGAGATCATGATAGGCTACATAATTTGCAAAGCCCAGTGCAAAATAAAAATGCTGAGCTCCTTATTTTAAAGTTGTTAAAAATTTCAAGGCAGCAGCAACACAGCATTAAACCAAGCAAGGGGCCCTTCTAAGTGCAGGATTCCGTGTAACTATGCAGATTCTGTGCTCATCAGATTGGCCTTGTTGTAGATTCTGGTCTCCAGAAAGATAAGGACCAGCCCTGACAACACTCAGCTTAATAGTTATGAAAGGAGAAGTAGATAATTCAGAATAAGTCCTGTGTCTTCCTGTACTGAGGATAACTGCTACTCTGCGACTGAGCATCGTGGTGACCCAGCAGACAGACCATGCAGTGATTCTGTGTGTCCCAATCCTATTTCTCGAGCCCGTCTATTTCTATAGCACATTTCTGTAGCACATCTATAGATGTGGCAGATTCTCATCCATGTCTCCCTGCACAGTTCCTCATGATGCACAGACAAGCAGTTCCAAGACAGCTGATTCTGTGTCTGGCTTTGGAGACTGTTAGCTAGCTGAGATTAGTCTTCAGTGACCATGTGAGTGCAGACACTCTGGGTTCCAATGCAGGTGCATCCATTTGGAGGAGAAGAAATAGATATTTGAAAGGCGGTAAATTATCCTTCTGCACCTGATACACACTGTCATATTAACAAAACCAGCTGGTTCCTGAAAATGCATGCCTTGGTCCACTGGGAAACCAAAAACAGCACATGTTCTTGAATATGCTAACAGCTCTAATAAGAGTAAAGAGCGCTTAATTAAAGAAGTAATTATTTTTTTACACAAGAAGGAACAAACAGATGAACATACACACAACGCAGAGATATCAATAACTTCTAGTTTAAGAGCACGCAGTTTGCAAGGGGATGGTATTTGCTGGTTTGTAGGGATAAACTCAATGTTCTCCAGCAATATGGATGGACCTAGAGATTATCATACTAACTGAAGTAAGTCAGACAAAGACAGATATTAAATGAAATCACTTATATGTGAAATCTAAAATATGATATAAATGAACTTATTTATTAAACAGAAACAGACTCACAGATGGAAAGCAAACTTGTGGATAAATTAGGAGTTTGGGATTAGCAGACACAAATTACTAAATATACATAAACAACAAGGTTTTTGTATATACAGTATATATATAAAAATTGTATAGCACAGGGATCTTACAAAAAACCATAATGGAAAAGAAGGTGGAAAAACAAAACAACTCTGCCTTGCCAATAGCTGGTCTTTTGGATTTCTATTTCCTTTTATTGTTGCCCCTCTTGGATTCTCTTTCTTATCTTCGCAGCTGTGTGGTAAGAGACTTTTACCATAAATGGAGTGACCATTTGCTTGGGAGGGATGCCCCATCCTGGTGAGGACCAGAGAGTGGATGGCCAAAGCCTGCTCTGCTGCAGTTCCCCTAGAGAAATGCTCACTTTCCTCTGTCCTTTCCTGCGGTCGCCTTTCCTGCCTCCCCTCCTGATGGACGTGGTAATGTCTAAAGGCCAGGATTCAGAAGGTAGGCCTAGCGTACAAGAGGATGGCTTTGACACACACGCGGTAGAGGCCAACTAATAAAACTGAAGGGTTGGAGGTCATAAATCTGACGTTTGCATAAAAGGTCCCTTCCGCATAACTTCTTCATGACTCTGATTCAGCTCTCACTTTATGACTTATTTTAATTCAATTAAATCCAATGAGCACTTACAAGCCTAATATGGGCAAGACTCTCTCAAAATCAGAAACAACATTTTATTATAGCTTGTGAAAAAAAAATGAGTTTATTCTGACTTGTTTATGACAGGTATTAATGAGTTGACATTACACATAATATGATCCACACAAAGTTGGTCTTAGTCCCTTAAAAAGCAAATGTCTAATTTTGGAATTTGACTAAGACCAGCAGAGGCATCAAAGCTAGCCAGCTAAGTAGAAGCGGGAGCCAAAAAGCTTTTCATTAAAACTGCTGAACAGAGTTCCATCTCTGGCCTCTGCCTCCTTCTTCCCTGTGATTCTCAGCAATGGCTCATGATATGTGCACAGCATGCTACCCATGGAGGCCACAGATCCTGTTAGGTACTTTTATTCCTATTCAGTTAAGTCTTCTCCCAGGACCTGGCCTCTAATTGTTTACACTGTACACTTTGAAAGTCTAGATCTATTGCCCCAAATTAAAATAATCCTCTACACTCTTAACCTTTTTGCTTACTACCTCTTCTCCTTCCTGGCTTCAGCTGAAAATTTGGATTTCCCTGGAGGATTCTTAGGTCCTTTGCAGCCCTTGCAAGTAGAGACAGCTCATCTGGGCACACAGGTTCTATCTGATGGCCAGAGGTAGTGTCTCCTGGCTTTAGGCTTCTGCCCACAGAATACGGTTCTTCCATATTTTTTCAAAAGCCTTCCCTTTGAAAATATTCATATCAACCAGCTTCCCATCTCTATTTCCTATAAGTGCTGTAGCAAACTATCACAAACTAAGTAGCATAAAACATCACACATTTATTGTCTTAGCATTCTGGAAGACAGAGTCCAAAATGGGTTTCATGGGGCTGGAGTCAAGGTGTCCACAGGTTTGCATTCCCTCTGGAGGCTCCAGGGCAGAATCCATTCCCTTGCCTTTTCCAGCTTCTATCAGCTGCTTGCATTTCTTGGCTTCCTCCATCTTCAAGCTGGTGATTGCACCACTCAGACCTATGCTTGCACCGTCATCACACCTCTTCTGCTTCCCATCCCTCCCCACTCACCCGCAGCCTTTCTCTCTTTTAAGGATCCTTGTGATTATGTTGATCCTATCTGGATAATCCAGGATGATCTCCCTTCCACAGAATCCTTGACTTAACCACATCTGCAAAATCCTTTTTGCTATTCAAGGTAATAGGTTTACAGGTTTTGGAGATGAGGACATGGACATGTTATTCCCCTTCTCTCCATTCTGTACTTCCCATCTCCAGGAAGCCTAGGCGTTCCTCTATTCCTCTTATATCAAGTCCCCCGATGGAGAGATTTCTGTCTTCATTCTTTCCATCGTCCTCAATGATGTCTAGCCTTGATCTCTTGCTTCCTTGATCTCTTTGTGCTCTTCACTTTATCCCTCTAAGTCTCTCTTTTTTGGCACCCTAGGCCTTGTCATCACTCATATTTGCACCTCAAGCTATTCAGAAATTCTGCTCAGACCATGATCTCCACTGCTTCCCTCTAAACATGCTCTTTTCATCAAGACCTGGGTTCCAAATTCTGACCTGTAAGCAAACCACTCTCTGGTTAATCCCTTTTATAACATGTTTATCAGCGACTCCATTTCCTTTGCCTCTTTGGCATCCTTTCCCTCCTTCCTTGATGACTCATGACAGAACCAGACCATGAGGGCCTCAGAATCGTCTGGGTAAGTATCCTACCACTGCACTGCCCAGCGTCTCTATGAACTGGTCCATCCAAGCCACTCTACCAGGCTTTCTCTTGCCTCTGGTGAGTTCCCTCTTGCAGGCTCCATGTTGAAAATTTCAAACACAGGCTTCTCAAACCTCCCACACAATCTCCATGTCCCTTACTCTTGACATGGGATATGTTCTCAGAATCCAAAGAGAAACTAGAGACCAAACAAGTCAGAGCCTCTACCTAAGGTTGATCTACCTAAGATGCATCTCTTCTTGTCTCTTTCTGTTACAGGGAAAGAGGTCCCTCCTTCAAAGGCCAAGCCCTCTCTCATGTGGTAAACCTCCTTTCCATCAATTTCCTCCTCTTTTAGACTACCTTAGTCTCCCTCCACTCATTCTCTTCATAAACACTTCCACGTTTTTCTAGTCTAAACATCACCCTTCCCTTCACTCTTCAAGTGACTTATCAAATATCTCTTTCCCTACAAAGTTGTTATAGGGATAAACTGCAGGACATTACTGAACCTGAAAAAAGCTAATCACTTCAGTATGAAATAAGGTGAATTTATTCATCTCTAGCCTGGAAAATCCCATGGACAGAGGAGCCTGGTAGGCTGCAGTCTGTGGGGTCGCTGAGGGTCGGACACGACTGAGCAACTTCACTTTCACTTTTCACTTTCATGCATTGGAGAAGGAAATGGCAACCCACTCCAGTGTTCTTGCCTGGAGAATCCCAGGGACGGAGGAGCCTGGTGGGCTGCCGTCTCTGGGGTCGCACAGAGTCGGACACGACTGAAGTGACTTAGCAGCAGCAGCAGAATGATCTGGAAGTAGGAGAGAACACAGATTTGTGGCATAAACCTTAAGATGTAGTGGTGGGGTTCTCCTTGTAAAAAGAACACAAAATTAGGCACAAACATATAAGGGCTTGGAAAGGACAGGTAAAAATAATGAATCTTGAAGTTCAAACCTTATGATAAAGTTTCACAGTAGATCTGCCCCTGTGCATGGGACAGTGTGGAGCCATTCCAATAATTGAGAATGTTGCTGAGAAAGCATACATGTAGTAACTGCATTATGTTGCTTGAGAAAAGTACTTCCCAGGGAGTAGTAAGCATATCATTGCTAGTATTCAAGAATTGGGGGAATAACAGATAATTGATTTTTTTTTTCAAAGGTATGTCTTTAGATTTACAGTTGCCTTCTCTTTGTGGCAAAGGATACTGGCTTTGCATTTATGCTCATAACATAACTTTTTTAAAAATAAATCTTTATTCTTAATTTAAGTAAATTAATTTTTAGAAATTAAACTAATGATGGGACACATTGGTGGCACATGGGTATGTCAAATATTGTGAAAATTGTATGAGAATGATTGTTTGGGAAACACTGAAGTGACAGGAATGGGATGGTTTCTCTAAGAAAGAAATCCAGAGAAATAAAATCTGTCAGCGTGACTCCACTGCTGCTCAAAGGAGATGGAACCATAACTGGTAAGCATGAGCACCTGAGGGTATGTCCCTGGTGAAGATGGGTGCACGAGATATCATAGACTGAGGACACCAGTCGCCTTATCTTGCTCTGAGTTCATGCTTCCTGGTAACATTTTGATTATAATGTTAGGCTTTGGCAGCAAGCTATAGTGCTCTCATCAGCAAACTATGAACATCTGGATTTCTCAGTAGTTTATTACTCAGCACCAATTAATCAATCAACATTCTGGTTTTCAAACATAAGATCTCATGGACTTGGAGACTTGGAGACGTGTCAGAAACTCTGTTTCTGAGTCTGCCAGACTGTGGAATGGAGATAAGTTGGTCAAGGTGACGTCACCTGTGTACTTGTCTAGGTGGCCAGCACCCCTCTCTTTCCTCAGGTGCCAACTGACCCACTGCATGACTTTTACGCCAAACCACTGCCTGACTTGCTCCTCATCATTTCCAGCCAGTCTCTGGCCTTGCTGTTAACCTAGTCTGCCCTCAGGAAGTGCAACCATGGTCTTATGTGATCTGGACTTCTATTTAGAGCACATCTTCACTGACCTCCCTTTGAATGCTTTTGAGCCTTTGATGCCAATCATCTACTTTCTTGGTTCTCTGCCAAATCTTTAAAAAACTATTTCCTTAGAGTCACAGATATAGAAAACAAACTTAAGGTCATTAGCGGGGGAAGTGGGAGGGGAGGGATAAATTGGAAGATTGGGATTCACATATACACACTGCTGCTGCTGCTGCTGCTACTGCTAAGTCACTTCAGTCGTGTCCGACTCTGTGTGACCCCATAGACAGCAGCCCACCAGGCTCCCCCATCCCTGGGATTCTCCAGGCAAGAACACTGGAGTGGGTTGTCATTTCCTTCTCCAATGTATGAAAGTGAAAAGTGAAAGTGAAGTCACTCAGTTGTGTCCGACCCTCAGCGACTCCATGGACTGCAGCCCACCAGGCTCCTCCCAGGGATTTTCCAGGCAGGAGTACTGGAGTGGGGTATATACACACTACTATGTATGAAATAGATAGCGAATAAGGACTTACTCTCTAGCACAAGGAACTCAAATACTCTGTAACGACCTATATGGAAAAAGAATCAAAAAAGAGTGGGTATATGTATATGTGTAACTGATTCACAATGCTAACACAATATTGTAAATCGATGATACTCCAATAAATTTTTTAATAAAATAAATAAATAAAAAGTGTTTTCTGCCCAGACTCCACTTTTGCTTACCCCTTAACCATAGATATGTCCAAGGCAAAAGACAGACAGCAGGGGACCCTGGGGTCAGACCACTTGAGTTAAAATCTACTTATCAACTATGTGTTTGGGCAAGTCATTTAATCTCTCTAAACTCAGATTGTTCATCTGAAAAAAACAATAACATCTTATAAATAAATTTGCTTTCTTTTTTTTTTTTTTTTTGATGTTGTTGTTCATACCAGATGGTTTGCAGGATCTTAGTTCCCCGGCCAGGAATTAAATCCAGGCCCACAACAGTGATCGTGCTGAGTCCTAACCACTGAACCATCAGGGAACTCCCCAGTGTCAACTTTAAATAAGATAATCTATGTAAAGTGTAGTGCTTGGCATGTGATGAACACTCGGGAAGTGATAGCCATCTTTTTCTCAGTCACATCCATGGCTTCCATTAGTATATAAGATAATGAAATGGATTTTTCCAGCCTTGCACTTTCTCCTAAGCACCAAATTGGTATTTTAACTGCCTGCTAAGTTCTTTTCCATTGTAATTTATTTTCCACAATGCTAACAGAGTTTTATCTTTTCTTTTAAGAGTAATCTATGACATCAACCCTCTGGTTATCATGTAATCAACTCCAGGCCTTTCACATCCTGGCTACAGCTCGCCTCCTCACTCCCTCCCCAGCTCCACAGGGAGGAACAGCCTACCTCTTGCACCGAGGCCATGATAGATGCTTCGCTCTCTCTCAAGTGTCCTGTCCTCCTCAGAGCCTCCTGTTCTCTCAGTCTAGAAACTCTCCTGGTAAACTCTTGCTCAGCTTCAGCACCCAGCTCAAACAGCGCTTCTGTGACATCTCCTCTGGACCAAGATGCTGTCAATGTCTTATGACAATGCTAGTCATGTTGTACTGACACTATCGTGTGTCTCTCACCTTCACTTGACTGTGAGCCCACCAAGCGTGAGCAACTTACCATTTGCATGGCATTTTCCTAGAGCAATACCTGTCACGGAAGGCAGAGAAAGAAGGCGGGTACTGAGAAGGTAGCTGGCAGCAGCTACCCTGGTGGAGGAATTGCCAAGTTCCACACACTAGGCCTAGCAGCCTACAGCTATTTCTTCATTCATCCACCTCTGTAATCATTCCTTGTTCCATCTTCTGCCACGTTTGCCTGAGAACGCTCCATCTCTGGTTGCAGTAGTTTGCTCAGGCTGCCACAACCATATTCCACAGACTGCGGGGCTTGAGCAACAGAAATGACAGTTTCCTCACAGTTCTGGTGACCAGAGGCCGTCAGGGTTAGTCTTCTGTGAGCACTCCCTTCCTGGGTTGCAGACAGCTGCCTTCTCTCTGTGTCTTCACATGGCCTTTCTTCTGTGCACACGTGGAATTTAAGAGCCTTTTGCTGTCTCTTTCCCCTTTAATGAGGACACCAGTTCTATGAGATTAAAGCCCACATTTATGACCTTGTTTAATACGTATTACCTCCTCACAGGTCCTTTCTCCAAGTACAATTGACACTGAGGGTAAGGGCTTCAAACATATAAACCTGTGGGGGACACAATTCAGACCATAACACTGGTTAAATCTAACTCTCTCCCTACTCATGCTTGCACCCAAGCAGCCAGACACAGCTGAAGAAAACCATACACCGTGCCAACTAGTCTCACTTTAAATTTAGGATATTAGACTTCAAGTGAGCCCATCTGGCAAGTCTATGGACATTCCCAGTCCCTCTGCTCACCCCTCACCCACTCCCTAAGAGGACTATTTCACACCTTCTCCTCTGTCTCCATGCCCACCTCTCTCCTCATCCTCAGTTCATGACCTTACTTTCTATTTCACTGAGGAATTCAAGCATTCATCTCCCCACCTTTCTGCATCTCTTCCTGTAGGTCTGTCTTTCCTTCTACAATACTAGGTGAGTCATCCTGAATGTGAAGGACCAGTCAGGCACGGATTCCACCCCCGTCAGCAGCTCTGCAAGAACCCTGTTTCCTGGGGACCTCCATAGTGGTACAGTGGATGGGGACACCAGTTCAATCCCTAATTTAGGAAGATCCCACATGTGGCAGAGCAACTAAAGTCCCTTCACCAGATCTACTGGTCCTGTGCCCCAGGGCCCGCAGCTGAATCTACTGAGCCCACGTGCCGCAACTACTGGAGCCTGTGCACCCTGGAGCCTGTGCTTGGCAACAAGAGAAGCCACTGCAGTGAGAAGGCCATGCACCACAATGAAGAGGAGCCTCCGCCAGCCCCAACTAGAGAAAAACCCGTGTGTAGCAATGAAGACCCAGCACAGTGAATAGATACATAAAAAGGAAAAAAAAAAAAAAAAAGGAATCCTGTTTCCTACAACATCAATTTCCACCTTTTTATTAGATAATTTCCTTCAGCATAAAATCTGAAGCATATGACATAGACACAGTATCTCCCAGCTTAAAAGAAAAAAACAGACAACAACAAAAAACTTCCTAGAACCCACCTCTTCTGGCTGCTGCTTCATTTTGCTCTGTAGAAAAATTCCGTGAAAGAATGATGAAATAACTCTCTCTCCCCTTCTTCACCACCCATTCTCTCTGGAACCCACACCAATGAGGCGGTCATCTTCCCAGTTTATCAAAAATATTTTCCTTGAGGTCACCAATGGTCTCCGGTGGCTAAACCAAGCAGCAATTCCCAGTTCTTATCTAACTCAACCCATGAGCAGCATTGACAGGGTCTACCACTCCCTCCTTCTTGTCTCCCTTGGCTTCCAAGACAGCTTGCTCCTCTGCTCTTGGTGGCCCTCACATTCTTGGGTTCAGTTGCTGGATACCCCCACTTTCATTCCTCTATAGCGTGAAGCCTCAGGCCTCTGGCCTCAGACCGTTTTCTTCTCTACAGTTGCTCTCTCGGTGCCAGGATCTTGGCTTTAACTATCATTTTTTATTCCAAAGACTCACCAGTTTACATCTCTAGCTCAGACCTCTCCCATAAACTCTTGTCATGTTCTATGCATGCATGCATGCTCAGTTGCTTAGTCGTGACCAACTCTTTGGACCCCGTGAACTGTAGCCTGCCAGGCTCCTCTGCCCATGGGATTTTCAGGAACGAATACTGGAGTGGGTTGTCATTTCCTTCTTTAGGGGATCTTCCCAACTTATGGATCAAACCACGTCTCCTGAATTGCAGGCAGATTCTTTACCACTGAGCCACCAGTTAAGCCCATTGCATATTCTATCAACCCCTCCAAATCAACATATCCAGAACAGAACTCTTAGTTTTCTTTACCAAAGTTGTTCTTTCTTAGCGCTCTCCATCTCAATAAACTGCATCATGATTCACATAGTTTTTCAGGCTCCAGACCTTGAAATCATTCTTTACTCTTAAACAAATCATATTCAACCTACCAGCAAATCATGTAGTCTAACCATGAAATAGGTTGAAGATTTATTTACTCATCCTTATTCTCTTTCCTGCTGCCAACCTGGTCCTTGCCATGAGGACTTTTCTCTTGAATTATTGCAAAAAGCTCTTACTATATATTAATATCTTGTCTCACTGCTTCCATTCTTGAGTCACTACCAATCTTTTCTTCACACAGCAGCCAGAATAAGCCTTTACAAACTAATCAGATTGTATCATTCTTCTGCTTAACATGCTTTGATGGTTGTCATCACACGGAATAAAACCTAAAGCCCTTCAAGGCTTGGTTCTTTAGCATCGACATTGTTGACCCCCTTCTGTGGTCTGACCTTCTTCTCTGTCACCCCTCTTCTCTTGCTGTGCTCCCAAAACAGCTAAAGGAAGAGCAAAAAGGTCAAACACATGTCTGCCTCAGGGCCTTTTACTTGCTGTTCCGTCTGCCAGGAACCCTCTTTCCTCAGATAACCACATAGTTTTCACCCTCACTTTATCAGATTGTTGCAGAAACGCAAGTCTGTGTGCCCAATGTACAGTGAGGCCAAACAATGATTGAGGCCAAATCATCAGAGTTTGGAACAGAGAAAGGTTTATCATGGGGCTATGTATGGAGACGGGTGCCTCAGTCCTTAAAAAAACCGAACCTCCCCCAACCCTTTGAGGAAAACGTGGTCACCACTGCAGTGGAGACCACTCCTGCTCCTGACTCATCGCTGTTCATTCTCACTGAGGAACCAATTGGTTGGAAGATGCCCCACAGTTATGGCTTGTAAAGAGACAGGCAAGACTCCCGTGAAGCCAGAGATGGCAATTCACCAGATTAGAATCACCCTCACCAGCTGCAACCTCAAGTTTTTGGAGAAGGCATGTGCTGACCTGATCAGGGTTGCCAAGGAAAAGAGTCTCAAAGTGAAAGGACGGGTTTGGATGCCTACCAAGACTCTGAGAGTAACTGCAAGGAAAACTCCTTGTGATGAAGGATCTAAGACTTGGGATCATTTCAAGATGAGGGTCCTAAAGCAACTCATTGACCTGCACAGTCCCTCTGAGATTGTTAAGCAAATCACTTCCATCATCATTGAGCCTGCAGTCAAGGTTGAAGTCTACACTGCAGATGCTTAAATCAACCTAATAAATTGATAATCAGTTGTTAAAAACAAAACCATCTCCCCAAAAGCCTTCAGCAAAGCCCTTTCCTAGGAAAGATGAGGGAAGTGAAGTGAAGTGAAGTCGCTCAGTCGTGTCCGACTCTTTGCGACCCCGTGGACTGTAGCCCACCAGGCTCCTCTGTCCATGGGATTCTCCAGGCAAGAATACTGGAGTGGGTTACCATTTCCTTCTCCAGGGGATCTTCCTGACCCAGGGATCGAACCCGGGTCTCCCACATTGGAGGCAGACACTTTAACCTCTGAGCCACCATGGTGAGGGAGGGGTATACACTTCTTGGTATCAGGTCCTTTATTCTGGAGTCAGGTCATGGTTAGGTAAACAATGTTCCTGTGAATCTCCACCAATCCATTGTTCTTCTCTGCTCTGACAAGAAAGGGCAAGGTCCCCAGGCATGAGCTTTCCACTCTGAGGTCCAGGTCCTGGCCAAGAGGAGGGAGATCTCAACTGGCAGCTCATGGCCAAGGCCCCAGACCC
>NW_011494735.1:4232343-4249714 GCF_000754665.1 Bison bison bison | reverse complement strand
CTCTCATCACTGAGGGATCCAGGTGCCCAACCTAACTGGCCCTCAGGCTCCTCAGGCCACCCAAATGGCAGGGACTAGGTCCCGCTGACTGCGTCCTATGCAGATGGCCACTGCCATTAGGTTGCCAAGACAAGGATGGGGAAGGGGTTCACCACAACCTCATAGCCTGGGTCCAGCCAGTGGCCAACCTTGGCAAGAGCTCTGGAGCCCTACTGCACACAGCCCCCAGCTTGTACCTGTCTCTGCCCCCACAGTTCAGCTGCTGGCCCAAGGCCAGGTGAGCTGTAGGGTCCTGGGGAGAAGGCCAGGATCCACCTCTTACCTCACTCTCCACCTGTGGACCACCACTCCCCCACTGCTGGCTGAATGTGCCCAGTAACAGTTTCTCCTTGACAGTTGCTTGCTGGGGGAGGGGCCCACTGCAGCACTGACCAATGGCTGAGCAGGACCTCTAATGGTTGTTCACTGACAACTGCTCATTTGGTGGAGGAGGGGGTGGTGGCCACTGTGGCGCTGACCAGTGGCTAAGCAATCATCAGTGGTCTAGTGGCAACCATTGCCTGGTAACAGGGTGGGGGGTGATGGCATTGCACAACCCAATGGAAGTGTGAAAGTGTTAGTTGCTCAGCTGTGTCTGACTCTGGCGACCCTATGACTGTAGCCCGCCAGGCTCTCTCTCCATGGAATTCTCCAGTCAAGAATACTGGAGTGGGTTGTCATTCACTTCTCTAGGGGATCTTCTTGACCCAGGGATCAAACCTGCGTCTCCTGCATTGCAGGCTGATCTTTACCACTGATCCACCTATTACAAGATCTGCTCAAATATCACTTCCTTAGAGAAATTTTCTTTGAGCTGCCTCCCTCCAATCTAAATAACACATTCCACACTCTCTCTTTAGCTTGCTTTATAACCCTCACAACACAGATCTTGATTTGACATGTTACTGTATCTATCTGTGTTTTTGGTGACTACTTCTCATGCTTGAAAGACAGACCCTGTTGGTTTTTTTCACTGCCTTATTCCCGGCGCTAGGACAGTATCTGGCACACAGTGAGTGCTTATATTAGTTTACAAGGGCTGTCTTAATGAAGGACCACAGACTGAGAGCTTTAAACAACAGGAAATGATTTTCTCACAGTTCTGTAGGCCAGAATTCCAAGAACAAGGTGTCTTAGTATTGGGTCCTTCTAAGGGCCGTGTGGGAGGAATCTGTTCCAGGTTCTCTCTTGGCTTGTCATGGCCATTTCCCCCCTATGTCTCTTCACACTGTCCTCCCTCTATATATATATCTCTGTGCACAAATTTCCCCCATTTATAAGGACACCAGTCATATTGGGTTGCTGCTGCTGCTGCTGCTAAGTCGCTTCAGTCGTGTCCAACGCTGTGCGGCCCCAGAGATGGCAGCCCACCAGGCTCCCCCATCCCTGGGATTCTCCAGGCAAGAACACTGGAGTGGGTTGCCATTTCCTTCTCCAATGCATGAAAGTGAAAAAATAAAGTGAAGTCGCTCAGTCGTGTCCGACTCTTAGCGACCCCATAGACTGCAGCCCATCAGGCCCCTCCGTCCATGGGACTTCACTTAACTTGATTACTTCTCTAAGACCTATCTCAAAACAATGTTTCATACTGAGGTACTGAGACTTAGCATTTCAACATATGAATTTGGGGAAGGTCATAATTCAACACATAAAGTACTTAAAGAATTTTTGTTGAATTAATGAATGCATGAAGACTGATCAACTGGATAAATGAATCTCAAAAACAGTTCTTTATATACTAAAGATGCTAATCTGTCAGTATGACATATACTTATTTCCCCAATTTTTTGTTCCTCTTTGAACTTCTGATGTCTCAGAAGAACATGGTTTATACAAATCCAATCACATTCTCAAAAGCATAACAACTCCACATATTCCAAAGTTGATATAATTCATTCACCCTAAGAGATGATAATGTCATCTTTATCAAGGGGTTCCATGCTGTTTATTGACAAGAGCATCTGGACCCCTTCTGTGAATTAGTCAGAAGTGTGCTTTATCCTGCAGCAACATACATATACACTAGGGGTTAAGGCAGAGAGAAAAGGTAAAGAGGCACTCTGAAAAAATGCAGATCCATCTTTTGTTTACTAATCCTTTTCGTTATAATGGCTGAAAATGCTACTAGACGTGTGAGCTAAATACCATCAACTTTCTCCTGCCAAACATTCCTCCTCCCTTTATTAGAACTCTACAACATATGCAAACTTTCCCTGGCAGTCCAGTGGTTAAGAGTCCGAGCTTCCAAAGCAGGGGGCACAGGTTCAATCTCTGGTCAGAGAACTACGATCCCACATACTGCATGATGTGGTTGAAAAACAAATAAATAAAAACATATGCAAAAGAAAGAAACAAGATGAAAGTAAATCATTTAAGATCCTCCTGAGGAAAAAGGCAGATATCAAGCATATAGATTAGATATGGATTTTAAAAGTGTCACTGTGTTTTATGGAATTTTTTATTACATAAAGAATTGCTTAAGCTTGTAAACAGACAAGATATGGGTAATTGAATACAGGACTCATGTTTAACCAGTGCTCACAACTTTGCAAAATATCACCTTGCTATGTGAATAACCCACTGGAAAGGAGAACTTACGTAAATGGAGTTCAGTGTCAAATAAATTAAAATTCAGGGCCAAGCTAATCTGACACACTTAATAATATGCATCATTATAGTGGTGCTTGCAAATTAAGAGTAAATGGGAAATGGTTCATTTGGTGATTTTAATTAGCACCTTACAGTCTAATCAAAACGTTAGGTTTGGCTCGGAAAGAGGTGAGATGAAACATGGTGAGCATCATCTTGAGCTGGGATCCTTCTGAAGAGACTTTGAACTTCAGGACCCTCATGTCCAAGTGATAGATATTTTCCTTGGTCCAGTGGGGCACCCAGGGGCCTCCAGGCAGTGTGGATATTGGTGTCTGGGCTTTATCTGGCTGTTCCCTTTATCTGGATTGTCACCGTCCCTCCTCCACAGGTAAGTCCTCATGGTTTGGATTTCATCTAAGGTCTCATCCCAAGGCATATATTCATTTAATCCTCATGATAGCCTCATGAGAAAGATGTACTAATGTTCAGGATCAGAATTGAACTTTTTATACATATAACTTTACTCTTTCTGCAGCTGCCTCCAGTTCTTGGCTCAGGATGGACACTTGGTGATGGTGAAATCAGTCAGAGAAGGAGAAGCTGAGACACAGGTGCAATAGAGGAGGTACAGAGAGAGTGTGGAGCATGTTATCTGGAGATTTAGGTGGCAGGAGGTGGTTTAAGATGGCAGAGTGTTGCCTGGAGAGGTCTAGGATAGGAAGACATCCTGACAGGTGGACAGAAGAGTGATAAAGTCTGCAACATGGGAAGATCTAGGCAGCCTCAGTCCCAGTTGCCTCCACCAAGACTGTCAGGACACCAGCCTCTGGGAGGGCGTGGGAGGACCTAGCACCCCATGTTAGAAACCAAGGTAGGAATCAATTATTGGAAAATGGGGTACAAGCTCAGTGAAAATCTTTAAGCAAGACTGACCAAATGCTATACAACCTGGTCTGAAAACTTGGAGCTGACAAAGAGCACTTCTTGCACTTGAGACAAGGTTAAGGTAGCACCTGTGTGAGTACTAGGGGGCTACATTTTGTGTGTCCAACTCCTTGTTCTTGTCATCGTGATAAAAGATAGATATCCATATTATGGGAGATGCATTATATGTGTTTGACCTTCCACTTTAAATAACATTCTTTTTCCTTTATCTTGATCTTAAACCTTTCACTAAGCTTAATAATTCACTATGGGAGAGTCCTTGAGAGTCAGCACTCAGGAAATAAGTTACCCCAGGGAAATCGCCTAGAAATACTGAGTTTGTTTGGTAGTATTTGCACTAATCCTCTAGCCATCCCTTCGAGTTTTGCCTTCAAAGCTTTCGTATTCTCTGCTTTAGAGGAAACTAGATTTGTAGAGACCCTCAACAACAGGTGAAAGTGTGTTTTCTCTGACCTAAAATGGTTTGGCCTGTTGCATCCCTCTTCGATATTTTGTTTTTGCTACTTGTTTTATGAAAGGAAGGTATGGGGTGTGGTTGTTAATAGCAACAAAGTACAGGCCAAACAACATCAGAATAGGATGGCCTAATAAAAGACCAAAGTGATGAGTGTTTCAGGCAGCTACATAACAAAGGAAAAGTCTAATTTTTGGTGTGATTAAAATTAAATTAAAATGAAAGAATAATTTGAAAATTTGTAAAAAACAAAATCCAAAAATCTATCGGGAAAGAAGAGTGTTTCTTGGGAATTAACCAAGAGATATGAGAGGAGCCATTCTTACTCATTTTTGAAGCAGCCTCTAGCCTTGAATGTGATATTAAGAGTCTTAATAAAGTTGCTGAATGCACAAGGCAGAAGAGATCAAGTTCATATCTTGGGTTCCTGATGAAGGGAGTTCCATGTAGCTGGGTTTACAGGTGTTTAGGGATAGAAATGGATCTTCATAGACTTCCTGCTGCCCATCATTTTCCAAACAGCAAAGACTCTGCTACTCATGACCCTCCCCCACCACACAACACACAGACACTTTTTAAGCCAATACATGAGGGCTTACTCCATGCCAGACACTATTCTAAACAGCTTATTATAACACATTAAACCCTCTCCACAACTCTGTGAGGCAGATGCATTTTAAAGATAGGGAAGTCAAAGCAGAGAGAAGTTAATTTGCCTAAGGTTCCAAAGAGAGAAGGATGTCACTGAGCAGAACTTTGGCTCCAGAGATGAGTGCTTAACTGCATTTAAGATCCTTTTGATTAAAAAAAAGGAGCGGGGGACACAAAAGAGTTAGAGACAGCTAGACAAAACTTAAAGCAGAGCTTGAGAAAAGGGGGGAGTGTTTTTCCCCAAATTCAGACCAATTCAAATTCATTGGCAAATAAGGAGAATTCAGAAAGCACCCCTCCAAGCCGTGAGTCCCAATTCCCCTCTTCTTGTTCTTTAGTTGGCCTCATGTGGTGGCTCAGACGGTAACAGCATCTGTCTACAATGCGGGAGACCCGGGTTCGATCCGTCCATAGGGTTGCAAAGAGTAGGACACGACTGAACGACTTCAGTTTCACTTATCACCTTTTAACCATAGGTGGCACTAGTGGTAAAGCACCCGCCTTCTAATGCAGAAGACAGAAGAACCGCAGGTTGGATCCCTAGGTCGCGAAGATTTCCTGGAAGAGGGCATGGCAACACACTCCAGGTTTCTTGCTTGGAGAATCCCATGGACAGAGGAGTTTGGCGGGCTGCAGTCCATGGGGTCGCAAAGAGTCAGACACAACTGAAGCAACTTAATACGAATGCAGGCAACCGTAAACTGTACTTTTTTTGCTTATGAATGCTCTGTCTCTCCCCTCTAAGAAGTAAGCATGTAAGAGCATATATCTTGGTCTGTTTTGTACCAGAGACATCCCAAGTGTCTAGAACAGTGACTGGCCCCTTGTATGCTGTTGGTATTTGTTAAATAAATACCTATCACCCACTCCTCTCGGCCGCCCCTCCCTGACCTCGGATGCGGGGTAGCTCCTCTTGGCCGTTCCTGCGCCGTCGCAGTCTGGTACTCTCGGCCGCTGCCCCTGACCTCCGACGTGGGGTAACTCCTCTTGGCCGCCGCCCTTCGGGCATGGGGTCCTCCCGGCTTCTGCCCCTGACCTCGGACGTGGGGTGGCTCCTCTCGCCTGCGCTTTAGCGCGCCCGTCGCAGCCGCCGCGCTGGATCATGGAAAAGGCAAGAGAGTTCCAGAAAAACATCTATTTCTGCTTTCTTGACTATGCCAAAGCCTTTGACTATGTGGATCACAATAAACTGTGGAAAATTCTGAAAGAGATGAGAATACCAGATCATCTGATCTGCCTCTTGAGAAATCTGTATGCAGGTCAGGAAGCAACAATTAGAACTGGACATGGAACAACAGACTGGTTCCAAATAGGAAAAGGAGTTCGTCAAGGCTGTATACTGTCACCCTGTTTATTTAACTTATATGCAGAGTACATCATGAGAAACGCTAGACTGGAAGAAACACAAGCTGGGATCAAGATTGCCAGGAGAAATATCAATAACCTCAGATATGCAGATGACACCACCCTTATGGCAGAAAGTGAAGAGGAACTAAAAAGCCTTGATGAAAAAGTCTTGATGAAAGTGAAAGTGGAGAGTGAAAAAGTTAGCTTAAAGCTCAACATTCAGAAAACGAAGATCATGGCATCTGGTCCCATCAGTTCATGGGAAATAGATGGGGAAACAGTGGAAACAGTGTCAGACTTTATTTTGGGGGGCTCCAAAATCACTGCAGATGGTGACTGCAGCCATGAAATTAAAAGACGCTTACTCCTTGGAAGGAAAGTTATGACCAACCTAGATAGCATATTCAAAAGCAGAGACATTACTTTGCCAACAAAGGTTCGTCTAGTCAAGGCTATGGTTTTTCCTGTGGTCATGTATGGATGTGAGTGTTGGACTGTGAAAAAGGCTGAGCGCCGAAGAATTGATGCTTTTAAACTGTGGTGATGGAGAAGACTCTTGAGAGTCCCTTGGACTGCAAGGAGATCCAACCAGTCCATTCTGAAGGAGATCAGCCCTGGGACTTCTTTGGAAGGAATGATGCTAAAGCTGAAACTCCAGTACTTTGGCCACCTCGTGCGAAGAGTTGACTCATTAGAAAAGACTCTGATGCTGGGAGGGATTGGGGGCAAGAGGAGAAGTGGACGACAGAGGATGAGATGGCTGGATGGCATCACTGACTCGATGGACATGAGTCTCAGTGAACTCCAGGAGTTGGTGATGGACAGGGAGGCCTGGCGTGCTGCGATTCATGGGGCTGCAAAGAGTCAGACACCACTGAGCAACTGATCTGATCTGATCTGATCTCCCACTCACCTACTGAGATATTTGGGAAGATCTAAATCTTAGATAAAGTATTAAGAAGTAAAGAAGACGCCTTCTGATGTAACCCAGTGTGATGCAATTGTTATTGCTATTTTTAACATCCAAGGAATCACTCAGTGTTAGAGCTGCACTGAAACTGAGGTGACACCCATCTTGCCCAAGGGGATTATCATATAAGTAAGACAAATAAGACTAGACAAAAAGGCACCACAGCAATGAGACAGCAGGAAGTAGGAAGAGGGTTATTGGTTTCAATTTTCTTTTTCTTCCCAGGCTTATTGTTTCACTCTTTCCCTCCTACTTTCTTTTTCTCTTTTTTTTAATATCCCATTTGATCCACTTTTTAAAATCATGCATGCAGACGCTTCATTCTGGTGAAATCTTTAATTGCATAATTTTAGAAGGTTGTTCTAGGATTAGCTAAAGCACCCTATGGAGTAACTGAGTCATCCTCTGTGGGTGTGGAATAAGGGATCTCTCTGTGAAGTTTGACCTTAATTTATCAGAGGATGTGAGATAACTCCGTGAAGCCCAGGCTCCCTGTCCTGCACAGAAGGCCTGCTGTTCACCGCTGTCCCCTCCAGGCTCCTTCTGTTGTTCGCCTGATTCAGGACCCTCCCTGAAAGACAAAGTCTCCACCTATTATTCATCTGATCTTACCCATGAATGGGACTGACAGGGAAACAGAATTCAGCAGGGAGTGTGATATAACTGGGAAGGTTAATTTTGACTCCCTAGTGAATCTGCTTCTGTGACTTTAATTCTTATTTTGTCTGCTTTTGTTATTATAGGTGTCACACAAGTGTATGTTCCTCGGTTCTTTGTCTCGTCGCAACAAAGATTTGGAGCGACGGACATTAAAAGCCCTCAGCGCGTCATAGCTCTCAGGTCTTGGACAAACCGTGCTACAGCTCTTAGGCAAATCAGTGTTACAGCTCCATTGTATTAGAAAATAGCAGGAGAATTCAAGACTCAAAGAGAAGAGAGTGGAGGAGTGTGTGGGGTGGGGGATTGGGGGGTGGAGGGCGGAGAGAGAGGGAGCACGCATGCACACGGGAGAGACAGTCCGTGAGAAAGCGCTTTGGCTCCTCCTTTTATATGTTTTTTCCTCCACCTGCGCCTGCCCTATGCAAATTGGGCTTAGCCAGGAGTGCTGTTTGTTCTGCCTGAAGTTTTCACTCTGGTCCTCGGACCTTCCTTTGACCTTCCTTGTCTTTTAGCCACCGCCATTTTGGACTCCTTTTCCCTATTCTACCTGCCTAACATAGGCATACATAATGGCTCAACTCAGGGAGCTCTGCCAGCCTCCCTCTGTCTTTGTTTGGGTGCCTTTGGCTCACAGGGAGATAGCCTGGTCCTGCCCATCTGTGAAGGACTGTGACATTGAGCTCTTTGCGAAGGAAATGGTACCCCTTATCTGCTGCTTACCCCTGGTGTGGTTCAGAAATTCACACTTGGGGGCTTGGAATCGCAGATAGCTGTGGCATCTTTGTTTAAAAATATGACAGGTAGATACTCCACTTCACACCACCCATGAAATGACTGTAAGGAAGTAAAACTAACACATCTCCCTGATTGAGTCTTCCCATTTTAGGAGATATTTGCAGGAATTAAATGGTCTTTTTACTTTGTTTCCTCACTTTCCCCACATCTCTGATCCATAAAAGAACTGGGCATCCAGACAGGATGGTTATTTTGAGGGACTCCCCAGGTGGTCCAGTGAGTAAGACCCCCTTTCAATGCAGGGGGTGTGGGTTCGATCCCTGGGCTGGGTGTTAAGATCCCACATGCTTCTCAACAAAAACACACACACACACACACACACACAAAACATAAAATGGAAGCAATATTGTAACAAATTCAATAAAAACTTTAAAAATAGTCTGCATTTTTAAAAAAATGATAATTACTTTGAGACATTAGTCTTCCATCTTCTCCATCTGCCAGCTCTCTCAATAAAGTCATGTTCCTTGCCTCAAGACCTCTTCCCTTGGATATCTCGGATTTATTGGCTTATCATATGGTGAGCAGAGCAAGCTTGGACTTGGTAACAAAGACTGCTATAGAAAGGTGTTGTGATTCTGCAAGTGCCCAAGGACATGTGCTCCCTCACACTGACACTTGGGGTAATATACCGGATACTGAGCAGGGCCCTGTGGGGCTCCTGGGCACAAAGACTTTCTGTGTCCTCAATTCTTTTGATTATAGGAAGTAGTCTTCATTCAGCCTCCATGACCTTCTCTGAGTGCCAATGGGCAGATTTAAACCATTGGTAATTAGGGAAGGGAGGGTATGCAAGACCAGGGAAAAACAAACAAGAGAAATAATAGTGTAGCCTTGGGGCAAGGTCCTGATTCCCCATCAACTGATACATACAACAATATCTTTGAGATGCCTTGCAGATACTGAAATACCCACTGGGTGGTAGAAGTTCATGATTATATGCTGTTCACAAGCATGCAGACCCCAGAAGAGTTGGAACCTGAAGATTGATGATGCTGACTGCTACTTACCTTACCATCAACAGATCAGAAGAAAGTCCATGAGCTGGTCACAACCTCCTTAAACCATCACTACAAAACTTCTTGCTATCTTCTGCAAGTGGGGACACATTTTTTGTGAGGCAGGGGCACGCTATGTCTGCCTTTGCCTGGCAAAGTAATAAACTATCCTTTTCTACTCCACTCAAAATTCTGTCTCTGAGATTCAGTTCCCACTGGCGCACAGAGAAGCTGAGTTTTTAGCATCACACCCTCAGGGCACATGGTGTTTCACAAAGCTTCAATCAGTTCAGTCGCTCAATCGTGTCTGACTCTTTGCGACCCCATGGACCGCAGCACCCCAGGCCTCCCTGTCCATCACCAACTCCCGGAGTTTACTCAAACTCACGTCCGTTGAGTCAGTGATGCCATCCAACCATCTCATCCTCTGTCGTCCCCTTCTCCTCCCGCCTTCAATCTTTCCCAGCATCAGGGTTTTTTCAAATGAGTCAGTTCTTCGCATCAGGTGGCCAAGTATTGGAGTTTCAGCTTCAACATCAGTCCTTCCAATGAATATTCAGGACTGAATATTCACAAAGCTTAGCCACTGTATATAATGATGAGATGAAGATTCAGAATTATCCTGAAGAAGAATTAGAGAGAAAGGGCCTCACACTATTACTGTGACTAATACTAAGAGTAAAAAGTATAGGGAGCAATATCAACAACCTCAGATATGCAGATGATACCATCCTATTGGAAGAAAGCAAAGAGAAACTAAAGACCCTTTTGATGAAGGTGAAAGAGGAGAGTGAAAACATTGGCTTAAAACTCAACATTCAAAAAACTAAAATCATGGTATAGGAGCCCATCACTTCATGGCGAATAAATGGGGATAAAGTGGAAACAGTGGCAGTTTTTATTTTCTTGGGCTCCAAAATCACTGTGGATGATGGCTAAAGCCATGAAATTAAAAGACACTTGCTGCTTTGAAGAAAGCTATGACAAATCTAGACAGTGTATTAAAAAGCAGAGACATCACTTTGCCAACAAAGGGCCATATAGTCAAAGCTATGGTCTTTCCAATATTCATGTCCACATGTGAGAGTTGGACCATAAAGAAGGCTGAGTGCCAAAGAAATGATGCTTTTGAATGGTGCTGCTGGAGTAGACCCTTGAGAGTCCCTTGGACAGCAAGGAGATCAAACCAGTCAATCCTAAAGGAAATAAATCCTGAATATTCATTGGAAGGACTGATCCTGAAGCTGAAGCCCATGGGATTTTCCAGGCAAGAGAACTGGAGTAGGTTTTAGAATCATTTAAACAGGATCCCATGTGATTCACTTAATCTCGTAGAACTTTTTTGTGGTGTTTTAGGCAATGGCACCCCACTCCAGTACTCTTGCCTGGAAAATCCATGGACGGAGGAGCCTGGTAGGCTGCAGTCCGTGGGGTCGCTAAAAGTCGGACACAACTGAGCGACTTCACTTTCACTTTTCACTTTCATGCATTGGAGAAGGAAATAGCAACCCACTCCAGTGTTCTTGCCTGGAGAATCCCAGGGACGGGGGAGCCTGGTGGGCTGCTGTCTATGGGGTCACACAGAGTCGGACACAACTGAAGCAACTTAGCAGCAGCAGCGAGAGGACCATGGCCTGATGATCCCAGAGAGGTCCTGCCCTGGCCTTGTCTCTTTCCTCCTTAACCCAGAGGGTTATATTGTACATTTATTGAATGCTTACACACTTCACTTTCTTTAATCCTCAAAACAATCCTATAAAGTATTACCACATTTTATGTACAAGGAAAATAAAGCTTAGGGAGGTTTATAAACTTGCCCAAGGCCACACAGTAACTAATTAGAACTTGAGCTTGAACCCAAATCTGTCTAAAACTAAAGCATTGGCATAACTACTCACTCCACCCTGCCTCCATGCAGCTTTAAAAAAATTTTTTTTTGGCTTTAACTAGAACAACAGTTAATATTAACTACAGATAAGAAATGTCTGTTACATTGATAGAAACTTTAAGCCACTTCATGTGAGCTATGACTGTCATCTGGAAGATAGTAATATCCTACTCAAAGGAACTATTCCTAGAATGTCTACAAGTTATATTTGCCACCTTACTAACAGAGTTGAGGAGTTTTTTTTCACTGCTTTTCTTACCGTAAGAGTTAATGGCGCTGTGGTGCAGTGAGCTGGAGGCTCTTGTATTCCATGCATCATAAACATCAAAGAAATGAAAGAAAATACATTGTCTTCATTTGTTACTGAAACAAACAGAAAGTATATAACTTTGTCTCCAAGTTCTTGGAAGATTTTATAAAATATACAGTTAAAATACAATCTCATAACTTTATTAGCCCAGTTTTGAGAAGGAAAATTCTCTGTTGTTCCACAAGGTTTTTTAAATTCGTGGTGCTCAAGGCCTCTTATAAGCTTCAGCTTTTTTTTGTTTCTTAAGCACATTTGTGTTCTCTTCTCCATTATTTCTAGACAAAATGACCCTTACAGGATGTAACTTCTTTTGCTTTTCAAATTCTAATTTCTAAGGAAACTACTGAAGAGAACTGTGTTTGTTTTCACCTAACAGGAAATTGCAAAGTTGCAGCCACTCTATTTCTTTGCCCTTGAAGTTAAGGAAGATCCAGGGTTTACTTTCTCCGGCCACCAGGTAAGATGTGCCAGTTATGTTCTTGGTCGTGCACACGTGTTCAGTTGCTTCCATCCTGTCTGACTCTTTGCGACTTCATGGACTGAAAACTGCCAGGCTCCTCTGTCCATGGGATTCTTCAGGCAAGAATACTGGAGTGGGTTGCCATGCCCCCTTCCAGGGGATCTTCCCAAGCCAGGTATTGAACCTCCGTCTCCTGAGTCTCCTGCATTGCAGGCAGATTCTTTTTACTGCTGAGCCAGCTGGGGAAGCCATGTTCTTGGTCAAGAAGTAATAAAGGGATCTAAGCAGTAACTTTTGACCGTCTCACCTCAGGCCTGATAGCTTTTCCCAGTGCTGGGCCCACAAAGACATCTTCCATTTGGAAGCTCAGCTGGGGCTGAGGATAAAGGAGCTGGTTCACTTGGCCATCAGGTGAACAGCAAAAGGAGAGAGACAGAAATACTTCACTGTCAAACACCAAACCTTAGACCAAAATATTTCAAGTTCTTTCTTGGCAAGAAAGGTTATTTTTCAGTTGTTCTGACTGATAGTAATACTAGAAGTTGCTAACATGTATAAAATTCCTACGAACATGCCAGTCAGTCAGTCAGTTCAGTTGCTCAGTCGTGTCCGACAAACATGCCAGACATTGCACTAAATGGGTTTACTCAGGTGTCCTAATTTAATCCCAAACCAAGTACTATCTTCATTTTACAGATGAAGAAATATAAGGCAATGATTCAGAAACTATGTTTCTTAAAGCGCCATTGGAGAAGGAGGAGGCAGGATCTGGAAAGGGATAGGAGCCTGAGGAGTGAGAGGCCAGCCTCCAGGATGCCCATTCCTAAATGAACCAGAGCAGTTCTGCTTTTATCTGTTTTGCTTATAGATAAAAGCAAATAAGACCTATATATATATCTATAAAATCTAAATCTATATCTATAAAATTTAATTTTACAGATAAAAATTTAAAGGACAGTTGAAACTGTCCTTTAAAGGGTTCCAAAGTATGATGATCAGTTTTATAGGACAACTTGGCTAGGCTACAGTTATTTTTAAATCAAATACTAATCTAGGTGTGGCTGTGAAGGTATTTTCTAGATGTGATTAACATCTATACTCAGGTGACCTTAAGTATGACCTTCAATAATGTGGGTAGGCCTCAGGCAACCAGATGAAAGGTCTTAAAAGCAAAAACTAAGGTTTCCTGGAGAAGAAATTCTGCCTCAAGACTGCAGCATTAATTCCTGCCCGAATTTCCAGCGTGCCTGTCCTACAGACTTTGGACTTGCCAACCCCCACAGTCACATGAGCCAATTCCTTAAAATAAATACCTTTCTCTCAATACACATGTATACCTCAGGGATACTGTGGTTTCAGTTCCAGACCACTGCAATGAAGTGACTATCACAAGAAAGTGAGTCACACAAATTTTCTGGCTTCCCAGTGCATATAAAAGTTGTGTTTACACTCTACTGTAGTCTAGTAAGTGTGCGCTAGCGCTGTGTCTAAGAAAACATACATACCTAATTTTAAAATCTTATTGCTAGTAAATGCTAACCATCACTGAGCCTTCAATGAGTTTTCATCATTTTGCCAGTGGAGAGCTTAACATCTTGTGAGAAATACCAGAATGTGACAGAGATATGAAGTAAGCTAATCCTGTAGGAAAAATGGTGTCAATAGACTTGCTCAATGCAGGGTTGCCACAAACCTTCAATTCGTGGGGGAAAAAAAGGCCATTATCTGTGAAGCACGATAAAGCAAAGTGTAATATGACTGCCTATGTATATACATCTCAATCTTGTTGCTTTTATCTCTGGAAAACCTTAATACACATGGCTTAAACGAAATTTCTATAGCCATGCTACTCACTGTGGTCTTCAGGCCCCAGCATCAACCTCAGCTGGCAGTTTGTTAGAAATCTACCTTCTCAGGCCACACACCAGATTTACTCAATCAGAAACTGCATTTCAGGAGTGAGGCTCAAGAGGGAGGGTATATCTGTAAACATATAGCCGATTCACTTTGTTGTACAGCAGAAACTAACACAACACTGTAAAGCAATTATAGTCCAATAAAATAAATAAAATTTTTTTTAAATTGCATTTTAAGGAGATCCCCAGATGATTCCTACACGTGTTAAAACTGGAGGGGTTAGCAGAATGCAGAGAGAATGAACCACAGTGAATTTTACCTGAATAAAATTCTCCAACATTTCAGCCTTGAGGGAAATCCACTCTGGACCTTCTAAAAAAGAATCAAACACCAGCTTGCCTCCTTTGAACTGGATGCCCAATGGCTGCCTTGTGTCAAGGTCAGCAACCCGATGAACTTGCCAGTTAGCTCCAGGCCACCATTAAGCTTCCAGGCCATGTGAAAGTGGTAGCCACTTAGTCGTGTCCAACTGTTTGTGACCCTATGGATTGTAGCCCACCAGGCTCCTCTGGCCATAGAGTTCTCCAGACAAGAATACTGGAGGGATCGAACCTGGGTCTCCTGCATTGTAGGCAGATTCTTTACCGTCTGAGCCACTGAAGTGATCATTAGCCCATGAAATAGACCTGTTGGATTTTATCAAAGATAACTTCTCAGCTCGTACTGAATTTACACCCAATTTCTCATCCTCTTTGAGAAAAATCAGGCATTTGTTTTTTTTTAACCAGTAGAAAAACAAATCCAAGGCTGAGATAAGTGTTAATTCATATTAAATTTCTTCCAAAAGAAGTTGTAAAATAATCATCTAAATGACAAAGACAGGATTTCCCTGGTGGCCCAGGGGTTAGGAGACAATTTCTCAGTGCCAAGGGCCAGGGCTCAATTCCTGCCCAGGAATTAAGATCCCACAAGCCTTGTGGCAAAGCCAAAAAAAAAAAAGAAACACAAAGATATCTTGCAGGCTCAACCTGGGTGAAATGCATAAGATTTAATAAGATATAGAGATTTCTTTTCTTTGACTAAAATTCTGCCTCCCTCTTATCAAGCTTTGCACTCAATTACCACATGCTGCTGGAGAGAGAGAAAGCTAAATCTTAGAAAGTTAAATCTTAACATTTCCTGCCTACCCTATTTGTGAGCCCAGAGATCCCAAGCCCGGCAATCACTTTATGTCATTCTCTGCAGCTGTGTTTTACATTATCTGCAGGCGAACAAATCACTGCCTGCCCTGGATAATGTAACTCAGAATTATTTCAATCATTCCCCACTTCTGCTATAACCATTTTCATAATTCATTTAGTATTTTGAATAGGCTTGTGGGATGCCATTTTACATCCCCAGAGTCAAAACGAATGACTTAATCTGGCAGCAGACAGTGAACACCTTCATCCTCAGGTACCAAGATCCCCAGGAGAAGGAACAGCTATCCACTCCAGTATTCTTGCCTGGAGAATTCCATGGACAGAGGAGCCTGCTGGGCTACAGTCCACGGGGTCATGAAAAGTCAGACACAGCAATTCTTCGGAGAAATTAGAACTCTCGTGGCATTCCTTTTGGTGGGCAAAGGCCATCCTGCCTTGTCTTTTGTGTCCTCCCACCTGTGGTTCTACGGGTGCCGAGGAAAACCAAACCTAACCCAAGCTGAATGCTGAGTTCCTGTGAATGGACCATCTTCCCTCAGTATCCTGGGGGCCAGAGAGCAGCCTTATAACTCCATTTTAGGGTGCCTTCAACATTAATGTTTCTCAACTGAGAGAGACAGTATGGCAGTGCTGCTTTCTGAAATCAGTCACACCTAGAGATTTTGGTTCAGTTGACCTGGGTTGGACACAGAAATGGTGGGAAACTCTCCACAAGTGGTTCTGATAAAGTCCTCACCTTGGTTAGAGCCCTCAGCTTGATATAAAGGTGCCAACTTGACTACTAAAGTTTCCACACTCAATGTTCAGTGAGGTGGTGGAGAGGCTCCCCATGCCCATGAGCAATTCTTCCACACCAGAAGGGTGTGTCCTACAGTTCAACTCAATTCTTACTCTATCTACCTGGAGATAACGCCAGATCCCACAGATGAAGGACTCCATCCTACAAGACTGTATGTAGGGGGGAGTATGTAGGGGAGACCCCCACTCCCAACACCAGATGGGGCGGCTGTTACCTGAATTTCTGACTGACTGTATATAAAGTCCCACAGCCTCCTTCTCACGTTCAATTAATTTGCTAGAGCAGCTCACAAAACTCAGAGATATTTTACTTAACATGTTGTTGTCACTTAGTCGCTAAATTGTGTCCCACTCTTTTGCAATCCCATGGACTGTAGCCCACCAGACTCCTCTGCCCTTGGGATTTCCCAGGACAAGAATACTGGAATGGGTAGCCATTCCCTTCTCCAGGGGATCTTCCCAACCCAGAGACTGCACCTGCTTCACCTGCATTGGCAGGTGAATTCTTTATCACTGAGCCACAAAGGAAGACCTTTACTTACCATATTACCAGTTTATTTTAAAAGGATGTAACTCAGAAACAGCTAGACAGAAGGGATACACAGGGCAAAGGATGTGGGAGGGGCTCAAGGCTCATGCTGTCTGAGCAATGCCCACTCTCCTCACATCTCTGCATGTTCACCTACCCAGAAGTTTGCTGAACCTTCTCCTTTAGGATTTTTATAGAGACTTTATTACATCAGTTCAGTTCAGTTAAGTCACTCAGTTGTGTCCGACTCTTTGGGACCCCATTAATTACAGCACGCCAGGCCTCCCCGTCCATCACCAACTCCCGGAGTTCACTCAGACTCAGGTCCATTGAGTCAGTGATGCCATCCAGCAATCTCATCCTCTGTCATCCCCTTCTCCTCCTGCCCCCAAACTCCCCCCAGCATCAGAGTGTTTTCCAATGAGTCAACTCTTCCCATGAGGTGGCCAAAGTATTGGAGTTTCAGCATCAGTCCTTCCAATGAACACTCAGGACTAATCTCCTTTAGGATGGACTGGTTGGATCTCCTTGCAATCCAAGGGACTCTCAAGAGTCTTCTCCAACACCACAGTTCAAAAGCATCAATTCTTCGGCGCTCAGCTTTCTTCACAGTCCAACTTTCACATCCATACATGACCACTGGAAAAACCATAGCCTTGACTAGATGGACCTTTGTTGGCAAAGTAATATCTCTGCTTTTCAATATACTATCTAGGTTGGTCATAACTTTCCTTCCAAGGTGTAAGCGTCTTTTAATTTCATGGCTGCAGTCACAATCTGCAGTGATTTTGGAACCCAAAAGGATAAAGTCTGACACTGTTTCTACTGTTTCCCCATCTATTTCCCATGAAGTGATGGGACCAGATGCCATGATCT
>NW_011494735.1:4201210-4232243 GCF_000754665.1 Bison bison bison | reverse complement strand
TGAAGTGATGGGACCAGATGCCATGATCTTCGTTTTCTGAATGTTAAGCTTTAAGCCAACTTTTTCACTCTCCTCTTTCACTTTCATCAAGAGGCTTTTTAGTTCCTCTTCACTTTCTGCCATAAGGGAGGTATCATCTGCATATCTGAGGTTATTGATATTTCTCCTGGAAATCTTGATTCCAGCTTGTGCTTCTTCCAGTCCAGCGTTTCTCATGATATACTCTGCATAGAAGTTAAATAAGCAGGGTGACAATATACAGCCTTGATGTACTCCTTTTCCTATTTGGAACCAGTCTGTTGTTCCATATTCAGTTCTAACTGTTGCTTCCTGACCTGCATATAGGTTTCTCAAGAGGCAGGTCAGGTGGTCTGGTTTTCCCATCTCTTTCAGAATTTTCCACAGTTTATTGTGATCCACACAGTCAAAGGCTTTGGCATAGTCAAGAAAGCAGAAATAGATGTTTTTCTGGAACTCTCTTGCTTTTTCAATGATCCAGCTCATGTTGGCAATTTGATCTCTGGTTCCTCTGCCTTTTCTTAAACCAGCTTGAACATCTGGAAGTTTGTAGTTCATGTATTGCTAAAGCCTGGCTTGGGGAATTTTGAGCATTTCTTTACTAGCGTGTGAGATGAGTACAATTGTGCGGTAGTTTGAGCATTCTTTGGCATTGCCTTTCTTTGGGATTGGAATGAAAACTGACATTTTCCATTCCTGTGGCCACGGCTGAGTTTTCCAAATTTTCTGGCATATTGAGTGCAACACTTTCACAGCATCATCTTCCAGGATTTGAAATAGCTCAACTGGAATTCCATCACCTCCACTAGCTTTGTTCATAGTGATGCTTCCTAAGGCCCACTTGACTTCACATTCCAGGATGTCTGGCCCTAGGTGAGTGGTCACACCATTGTGATTATCTTGGTCAAGCACGATTGACTGATTAAATCTTTGGTCATTGAAGATGGATTCAACCTTCAGTCCCTCTCCCTTCCCTGGAGGTCAGGGAGATCAGAGGAGGGATTTCCAACACTCTAATCACGAGGTTGGTTCTCCTGGCAACCAGCCCTCATCCTGAGATATCTTCTAAAAGTGACCTCACTAACATAAACCCAACTGTGGTGGAAAGGGGTTTGTTACAAATAAACTCAAAGCACCTTCATGACTCCGAAGCAATTTCAGGAACTGAAGCCAAGAGGCTGATCAGTGTAACAAAAGATGCTTCTACTGCTCATTTTGCTCAGGAAATTCCAGGAGTTTTGGGAGCTATGAGTTAGGACCCATGGACGAAGACCAAATATACATATGAGAAATATATTTTGGTCATCTAAAGTGCAGCTACACATTAGAATCATTTGGAGTGGAGGTACGGGGGTGTTAAAAAATATGAATGTGTGTAGTAAACAAATTTATGGTAACGAAAGAAAAAAGGGGGTGGAGGAAGGATAAATCAGGAGTCTGGCATTAGCAGATACAAACTACTACAAATAAAATAAACAGCAAGGTCCTACTGTATAGCACAGGGGAGTATATTCAATATCCTGGCATAAACCATAATGGAAAAGAATATTTTAAAAATAATATATATATACATCCCCTAGAGGAAGGCATGGCAACCCACATCAGTATTCTTGTCTGGAGAATCCCATGGACAGAAAGCATAGTAGGCTACAGTTCACAGGTCACAAAGATTCAGACACAACTAAAGTGACTGAGCACACACACACATACACACACATATATGTTTAACTTAATCACTTGGCTGCTTCCCAGGTGGAGCTAGCGGTAAAGAACCTGCCTGCCAATGCAGGAGACATAAGAGACGTGTGTTCAATCCCTGGGTTGGGAAGATCTCCTGGAGAAGGGAATGGCAACCCACTCCAGTGTTCTTGCCTGGAGAATCCCACGGACAGAGGAGCCTGGTGGGCTGCAGTCCATAGAGTCACACAGAGTTAGACATGACTGAAGCAACTTAGCGTGCATGCAAGCAGAGACTAATGTAATGTTGTAAATCAACTGTACTTTAATAAAAAAATTAATATCTGGATTGAACCTCAGATCAAGTAAATTGATGCTTTTGGAATGAGTCCTGGCAGGCATATTTTTTAAAGCTTCCAGGTGATTCCAATGTGCAACCAAAGTTGAAAACCATCAGGTCAAGAATTCTTTATATTATTACTTCTCAAACTTTAACAAGTGAACACTCTTAATACAAGTCTGACCCTGATTCTGACTCGGCAAGTTTGCTGGTGGAGCCTGAGAGTCTGCATTCCTAGTCAACTCCAGGTGATGTTAATGGTCCATAGACTACACTGAGTAGAAAGGCATTTATCATAGTCTGTTCCTTACCCCAGTGTTAATAAATTTTTGTTCAACTGAGGCTGTGAGCTAAAATACAGGATGCTCAGCTTAATTTTAATTTCAGATAAACAAGTAATTTTAGCATTAGGATGTCCCACAGACTGCATTCTTATACTTAAAAAAAACCATCCACTTTTTATCTGAAATTCCTAAAATTTATCTGGACACCCTATTTCCTTTGTTTTGCTAAATATGGCAACAAATTTATTGATCTTTCTGCTTTGTTTTGATGGCAAAATGTGATAGGCAAAAGTGACAGATGTTGAGAAACTGATTTTGCTTTATGTCTATGGGCCTTGGTCTTTTCAGGATTGAATGCCTGAGAATATAATGAGTATTATTCACCCTTTCTCCCAGAAGAAAGCAAAAATATGTCCACACGCTCAATGTTGTGCATATGGTTTCCAGGGTTTGTGGTCCCTGCCTGAATCCCACCTGTGAAATCCTCGAATGACCCATGGATACTGGGTGGGAAAGCCATGTTTTCTCTTGCTCAGCAAAAGAAAGTCTTTCCCGATCACCTATGTTTCCCAGGAAGATATTTTGTGGGTCACTAACTTCACAAAATGTTTATAGATTTTGCATGAAAAACATGATTTATTGGAAAACATGGGGGAAAGGCTGGATTAAACAAAGTAAGTTTCTCTATTAGAGGATCTGACAAGTGTTTAATATACTGTGTTTGGGACTCTCCCCAAAGGAGACAGTATCTAGTATTTCCCAAAAGTATGTGATCTGGGGGACTTCCCTGGTGGGCCAGTGGTAAAGCATCCGCCTGCCAAAGCAGGGGACACAGGTTTGATCCCTGGTCCAGGAAGATCCCACATAGGAATAACGAAGCCCGTGCGCTACAACTATTGAGCCTGTGCTCTAGAGCCTGGGAGCCGCGACTACTGAGCCCCCGTTCTGCAACTACTGAAGCTCGTACGCCTACAGCCAGTGCTCCACAAGAGAAGCCACCACAGTGAGAAGCCTGAGCACCTCAACTACAGAGTAGCCCCCACTCACCACAACTAGAGAAAGCAGTAACAAAGACCCAGATCAACCAAATAAATCATTTGGTCTGTAGAATATCTCCTAGGATTAGCATTATCTAAAATAAAATACTCTTTGAGTAATGTTGGCTAAATTAATCTGCTTCCTTGTTTTTCTTCTTACAATGAAAAGCATAAATGCTCATTATGGAAAATTTGGTACAACAGAAAAATAAAATAAGAAAATGTTACTCATAATCTTATGATCCAAAGATAATAACATTTTAGCCTATTTTCTTGTAAACCATGAAAGCTGATGGCTCAGGAAGTAAGTTTTCATGAGGGAAAATAGAATTTTTCAGTGTGAGAAAAAGCCTTGATACGCTGGAAGAGAACGAGTGGAGTAGGAAAAGATTGACTATTTGAATGTTAATGGAAATAAGTAGGAGGGATCAGGAGATAATTTTCCAATTTAGCTCTCTTACTGTAGATAAGAGATCTTATAATTAGATTTCTAGGTATCTATTCCCAGTTGCTAAATTTCTGATAAACACACTGCTGAGATCTGACCCCCTGAGCACAGCAATGACTCCATAATTTCAGCTTCTATTCTGTCCCCATTTCTTGCATTTACCACTTCATTTGCTCTTCAAGGCAAGCAGTATGGCTAGTTCTGGCAGTTAAGTGCTTTGCTATAACCACTGAAATAGAATTACATTCTCCACCAAAGTCATAATATCACATCTGTGAAAGGATCTTGATCTGAAATGGAACTGGAGGATATGAAATGGAGACACTCATGCATTCACCCTCAGAAAAACTGAACTTAAGATCCAAAAGCCTGATCTACAGAAGGCTGAGACTCATCTCCTAACCAGTGAACACAACACAATTACTAGTAATTTGAGCTTGCCTCAGTTTATCTCTTTATTTAGGTTGACACATCCTTTTATCATCAATGTAAAAAAACTTACTATCCTTACAACTCTTAATATTTAGCACTAAAACTCAGCACTTTCTTACAGGTTACATGCCTGGAGTGTAACAGCCACTCTGGGAAGGGCAAGAATATTGATGGGTGTTATTGCCTTTCTAATTGTGAACAGATATTAAGTGATCTACTCAAGCAAGTGAGCGGCAGAGTTTGAATCAGAACTACCATCTTTGCTTCCACCCTCTGTCCTGTTGTATAAAGCAACCAAAGAGAACAAATTATGTGCCATGCTTCATTTTAAAGACTTTGAATAGATTTATGCTTTCATGGGAGACAGAAGAAAATATTTTTTGAGCTTAGTAAATATAGGCATTCTTTAAGCATGGCATTTATTTTAAAAGGAATCTCATCTCTCATTCTTCTGCTACATTCTGGGCCCCACTGCCTGAGTGTTTCAAAATAAATAATGTGTTCTTAATGCTATGAGCACAAACTTGAACTAAATCCTGAAATTTTCACTTGATAGATCTTTAGTAGGTGCTTTTCCAGGTTCTACAGGAGATACATTCAGGTATTCTGAAGTTTCTGTGCTGTTCACGACTATTCTATGGCAAGTCTCCAATCATTCTTTTGAGGTAAATCCTGAACAGAGTGAATATTTTTTTTTCTGACACTTTTCTATCATGAAAAATGTTTTGAGGAACTAGCTCCAATGAGCCATGCATGATATTCACCCTGTCACTTTGTCAATAAGTATGTACTGAGCACTTCCTGTGCCAAGGAGCTGGGACACCGAGGAAAATAAGACAGGATACCTGCACTTAAGGACATGCTATAGAAAACAAACACAAAAACAAGATAATTTCAGATGACGTGTGCTGTGGAAAAAGTAAAACAGAGCAACACGATGAGATACACTGACTGCGAACCAGGAGGCTGCTTTCGTTCAGGTGATCAGGGAAACACCTCTGAGGAGAAGGTCTTTGAGCTGAAGATCTCAAACCTCCATAAAGCTCGTAGATGTTCCTTTGTTTCCAATCAACACTCAGTCCAAATGTTTCTACTTCATGCAGTTTCATTTTGGGTTGAATGTTTCCAAATATTTGATATTTTCTCCTTTTGGCAAGATTGCTTTGTGAACAGTTTCGTATTAATTTGATGCTTGAAAGGTAGGTTGCTGATTTATTTTGATATAGAAATATCAAATAGTTGTCTACTCCCCTTTTTCTTCTCTATGTGTCAGTTGCATCAACAAGGAGTCCTTAAAAACATGCTTATTCCTGGTGCATGAGACTTCCGTTTAGGTGTGTATGGTTTCCTTGCCTTCAGGGAAGGAGAGCAGGCATTCAAAGAAGGGTGTTTTATTTTTTTCTTCCTCTGCTGCCATGCAGGCTTGCACAGTAGAGAAAAACTCTGTCTCCACTCCACCTCAACTCACTGTGCTGCCTCACACGTCTTGAGTGTCCTTCAGCAGGCTGCGAACTCCACAGGCTATAGAGCCCACCACAGGAACGGCTGGGAAATGTGCAGCTTTTGAATGCACACTTCTTTTTCACTCTGGAAGATAGGAAATACGTGTATTATAATCATCTGGTAAGTCTTTCTGAACTACCTCTCTTCCACCACCAGTTGTATGAATGAAGAGGGAGGAGGAGGAGGCTGAGAAGACTTTCAGGTGAATCTCATGAGTCCCACAAGACTGTACTCTTTTTTTTTCTTTTGGTGGCACAGCACAACATGTAGGATCTTAGTTCCCTGATCAGGGATTGAACCCATGTCCCCTGATGATCATGGAGTCCTAACCACTAAACCGCCAGGGAAGTTCCTAGTCTGTGCTTTTCTTAATGCATGAAGAAAGTATGACTCAAGTTTGAATTGTTACTATGGATAGACAGTGAGTTAATTTTCATTTATTCAAAATTCAACTATTGAGTGAGAATACTATACTCAGGGGGCTTCCCTGGTGGCTCAGGGTTAAAGAATCTGCCTGCCAGTATAGGAGGCATGGGTTTGATCTCTGATCCAGGAAGATCCCATGTGCCACGCAGTAGCTAAGCCTGTATACCAGAGCATTGAGCTTATGCCCCAGGACCTGGGAGCTGTGACTACTGAAGCCCACGTGCCCTAGAGCCTGTGCTCAGCAGCAAGAGAAGTAGCTGAAGTGAGAAGCTTGCTCACCACAACTAGAGAATAGCCCCTAATCACTGCAACCAGAGAAAAGCCCATGCAGCAACGAAGACCCAGCACAGCCAAAAATAGATTAAAAAATTTTTAAAGAATACTATACTCAGTAATAGAGAATAGAAAGAGAAATAAAATATGGTTTGTATGTTCAAGGGGCTCATACTGTAGTAGGCAAGGCAGATTTAAAAACAGAGAAGTTACAATGAAGTAAAAGAGGTGATTATGTAAAGACTTAGGCTTTACTAAGCATTGTATTTGCTTAAAATTCGATAATACCTAAATGATTATCCAAGGCTATGATAGTATTTAATAAATACTGCATTTAAAGTTATAATGAATAAGTTTAAGGACCCTCTAAAAATGTTTCAAACTCTCAGGAGTTCTCCCCAAATTTTTCTTTTAAGGAGCTAGGTATAAATTTGTCAAGGCTCAGCTTAGCAAATGTAGAAACTCCCTCATTGCTAGATAAGGTGACATGAGGTGGGGAAATCTTTCAAACAGAAACATCCATTGTAGACACATGCTTACCACCGTAACTGTATTTTCATCCTTTACTAAGTTTTATTCATGGCCATTGAAATATGACTTATGAACAGACACAAAAAACCACAGATGAATTTTATAGGAATACACTGGCCCTATAAATTTCAGCATTGACAAAGACCTTCGAAATCATCCTTTCTCAGTCCACCCCTTTTCACGACAATACATCTGAAGCCTGGACTTAGTTTAAGTGACCGACTCAGGGTCAACAGCTAGTTAGAGGCAGAGGCAGAAGGTCTGCCATCTCCTGATTTCTCTAGTTCTATATGACAGATGGCATCTGTAAGTTGGCTGGAGATGTTTCTGTAGAATAGATATGAAAAGAATCCTTCTCAGCCCGCTCATAGAGTAAGATCTAATCAAAAACAGTAGAATCCCATGGACAGAGGAGCCTGGTGGGCTACAGTCCATGGGGTCGTGAAGAGTCGGACACGACTGAGCAACTTCACTTTCCCTTTTCACTTTCATGCACTGGAGAAGGAAATGGCAACCCACTCTAGTGTTCTTGCCTGGAGAATCCCAGGGACAGGGAGCCTGGTGGGCTGCCGTCTATGGGGTCACACAGAGTCAGACACGACTGAAGCGACTTAGCAGCAGCAGCAGGGTGCTTAAAAAGAGAAAAGTGACAGGCTAAAAGAGATGGAATAGAAGTCTTTGGCACCATGCCCTACTCCCCCTGCATCATTCCTCACTGCCCCCTCGCTGCTCCCCTGCCAGCCCACCACCCCGCCACCCCGTGCCCCATGCCCCCACCTCCCCCTACCCCCACTGCGCCACCCAACACACATTCCATGACTCTTGGCTTCTAGGGTACCCTCACAGGCTGGGTATTCTTCCTCAGGATGGAGGTGATATTAGTGACCCTCTGAGACTAAGTCTGGACTGATACTGAGTCCCAATTCAGGTTACTTTTTCTATGTGGGAAGTTGTAACTTGAACCTGAAAGATGTCACTACAAAAAAAAAAAAAAAAACCACCTCCAACTGGTTTAAGGCTTAACACCAACACACTCTCTCTCCTGTGCATGGGAGCAGGACCAGTTTCTCATTAATCTTCCTCCTTTCATTAGTGCTGGCTTCATAGTCTGTGTGGCCAAGCCTTGCTCATCAATGCCAAATTATCCCCGATTGATCCCACATTCCAAACTAAACAGTAAGGATCTCTTTTCCTTCTCCTTCTACTCAGGATGACATAATCATAAACAAATCTCTGTAAAGTATCCCACAGGCCAACATCTGCTTTCCTTTCCTCATCTCCCAAAAGGAGGTGATCATAAACAGAGCTTCAAGAAATTTCTCCTACAGCTGTTTCCATTACACCACTACTTCTCCAGTTTTAGTCCTGCGGGTATTTCCTACCGTGTGTTTATATTTGTGTTACCTAAGAAATAAACTCCTCTTAATTGAAAAACAAATAAACAATGTGCGATGGAAAAGTTCTAGACGTGATATAAATCTCACCAAATTAATCCTGTTCACAAAGATCTTCAAAAAATGGCTTCACCCTTGACCATTCTGCTTCGATTATACAGCCATCTGGAAACAGCCACTAACATTAAAGGATCTGTGTTCCCTTTTTCCCAGTGCCCATCTTGAAAACAGAATTACCTGCCTTTGCTCAACAAAAGGGGTCTTTCTAAGGAAAACTTTAAAAATCCAGACAAAGGAAATCTTTTCTACTTATGAAAGGGATTTGTGATTCTGTAGATGTGCCTGATAGTTCCACAAACCATAGATCTGTTATTAAGAAAGAAAGAAAGAGAAAAGTCAACCTGTCACATGCAACTCAGACCAATAGCAAATGCTGACCAGTGGGAGGCAGTAATGCAGTGTTCAGAGAGCAATGTATCGATGTCATACCTGTGCATCAATGACTGCACTCTTGCCTATGGGGCAAGCTCATAAACTGGCGAAAACACAGGTTCTTGATTCACACTGATCTGGATCCCAATCCAGGTCTACCAATTACAGTCTCTGTGAGTAAGCAATTTTTTTTTCCCTAAGGATAAAATAGGGTTAATTATATTCCTGTCTTCATAGGGTCACAGTTAGGATTAACTGAGATGATTCAGTCTAGTCACCTAGACTATCTGCCTAGTCCTCACCCTGACAGATAGCAAGTGTGCAATAAACGTTGGTTAATAAGTAAATAAGTCGACCTGGCAGCAGAAGCAGGGGTAAAGGAGGCCAGTGGGCTGCCTTTGCAGATGAACAAAAGCAATCTCTGTGCTAGGGGAACCTAAGCCAGAATTCATGTCCCAGATATGTAAAAAGGCAGGGCGTGCCTCACTCACCCAATATGGCCAAAAAGGTTCCTGGCTAATTTTAAGAGTTGCTCAATCAATTACAGACTTAAGGGATAATTGGGCATCCTTTGTTTCTCTTGGCGAAATCCTAATTGGCAAGAGAAATGTTACAAAGCTCTTCTTTTAAAAAAAAAAATTATTTTAATAGCAAAAAGTGGATTACATGGATAACCTTTAAGGTTCATTTCAGGTCAAAGCCTCCTTAACAGCCCCGGGTATGTGATAAAGGAATACACTTGCGCTTTGGTGCCAGGTAGACCGGAAGGTAAGCCTGGGCTCCACCTTGGAACCTGGTCAAGATCCATCTTCTCTCTGCAGCCCTGTTTTCTCATCTGTGCATAGAGCAATAGTGATACCTGCCTTACAGCATGGTTGTGAGGACTAAATGAGAATGGTGTGCGTTCTCAGTCGTGTCTGACTCTTTGCAACCCCATGGACTGTAGCCTGCCAGGCTCCTCCCTCCATGGAATTTTCTAGGCCAGAATACTGGAGTGGGTTGCCATTTCTTACTCCAGGGGAATCTTCCCGACCCAGGGATTGAACTGGTATCTCCTGCGTCTCCTGCACTGGCAGGCAGATTCTTTACCATTGAGCCACTTGGGAAGCCACCTGGGGAACCCCTCAATGAGAACATTGTATGTGAAAGTATCACATGGCACGTAATGAATAAATGGGAGTATCTCTACCCTTCCACTCCAAAATCACCCAGAGAGCAACTGAAATCTCTCTGAACCCCCAGGAGAGCTCTTTCTTAGGGAACTGTAGCTGTGGACAAGGTTTTGCCATGTGTGTATGTTCTCTATAAGACCTATTACTTAAACAGCCCCTTGAGGACTTTTTTTTTAGGAGGAAAGAAGATGAGAGAAGGAGTCAGTGGCAGAAACCTATGGGCTAGAATTTTGGCATTGCTTAGCTGGCTGCTCAGAGGACATCATCCCACCTTACATCCACCCAGCCACCTGCCAATTCCACAAATTTATTGAGCATCAATTCTGTGTGAGCCTTGTATATAGGGCTAAGGAGACAGCAGTGAGGAATCAATGACCCCTGTGCTTAAGAGTTCACAGTCCAGGGAACTCCCTGGCAGTCCAGTGGTTAGGACTCCATGCTTTCACTACTACGGGCACAGGTTCAATCCCTGGTTAGGGAACTAAGATCCCACAAGCTGTGTAGTGTAGCCAAAAATAAAACAAAGAGTTCAGTCCACTGGGAGAGACAGAGAAAATGAAGCACCCTTCTCCATCAAAACACAGTCCAATGTCATCAGCACCAAGAGGAGGGAAATACAAAATGCCGTGGGCATGGCAAGAGCAAGACGTGTGCTTCCTGAGGAGGCTGTTAACGGGACACTACTTTCAGTGTATTAAGTGAGGAGTAAGGAAAAATCACCGACTCGATGGACATGAGTTTGAGTGAACTCCAGGAGTTGGTGATGAACAGGGAGGCCTGGCGTGCCGCTATTCATGGGGTCACAAAGAGTCGGACAAGACTGAGCGACTGAACTGAACTGAAGGAAAAATGGATTTTAAATCTAATTTTTAAAAGAATAATAAACACTGGCTCACCCATTACGCCACCTGAAATAAAATACTACAGAGGAACAGGGAAGTGGATAAAGGTAGTTAAAAGGTACAAACTTATAGTTACAAGATAAGTAATTCCTGGGGATGTAACATACAGCATTGTGACAGTAGTTGACAATACTTAAAAATTGCCAAGAAAGTAGATCTTAAAAGTTCTCATTATAGAAAAAAAAATGTAACTCTGTGAGGTGATGGTTAACTAAACTTCACTATGCTGGTCATTTCACAATACATACATATATCAAATCCTTATGTTGTACACCTTTAAACTATATAATGTTATGCATCAACTATATCTCAATAAAGCTAGGGGAAAAAAACTACCACAGATACAGTTGAAACAACCCAAACATTCCTTCCTTCTCCATTCATATCTTCACACTTTAACCATATAGGTATGCATGTACGCCATGTAATTTATAGAAACTTTTAGAGAAGGAAATGGCAACCCACTCCAGTACTCTTGCCAGGAAAATCCCATGGACAGAGAAGCCTGGTAGACTACAGTCCATGGGATCTCAAAGAGTCAAGACACGACTGAGCGACTTCACTTTCACTTTCGAGAAATAAATATTCTATTAATAAAAATGTTGTTTAGGGACATTTATCTTTAATTCATTCCTACTAGTAAATGTCAAAGCAAATCAAAGTTCTGAAAAATTTTGCAAAGATTTTAATTTTCCTTTTTTAAAAATTTTCCCCAAGTTTGCCTTTAGGTTTCTGAACTCCACACATGCAGTATTAATATTTTTAAAATTTAGAAAATAGAAAAAAAAATCACCCATTCACTGTAAATATCACTATAATAATTCAGTTTCAGAATTTCTGCTGCCTTGACAGCATACGCACACTGTAAAAATACTCAACAACAATAGGTCTGTGCTAAAGAGGAGAGTTATTTAATTTTTTTTAATGTTGTACTCAAGAGTGTGGCCTGAGGACTTCCCTGGTGGCACAGTGGACAAGAATCCACCTGCCAGTGCTGGGGACATGGGTTCAATCCCTGGTCTGTAAAGATTCCACACGCCCTGGAGCAAGTAAGCCCGGGCACCACAACTACTGAGCCTGTGCTCCAGAGCTCATGAACCTCAACTACTGAAACCCACACAGCCTAGAGCCCCTGCTCTGCAACAAGAGAAGCTTCTTAAAGAGAAATCCATGCACCACAACAAAGAGTAGCCCCTGCTCACCATAACTAGAGAAGGCCCTTGCAGCAACAAAGACCCAAAGCAGAATAAGGAAAAAGAAGAAAAAAAAAAGACCCAGCATAGCCAATAAATGAATAAAGTGTTGTCTGTTACAGTAAGCATGGGACCAACCTCCTCAATCACATAAAGCAGTGGGTTTGCAGTTGTGTCTGAGCACACTCAGGGGTGGGCATCCTGGAAAGCTCTGATCTGGAGAGTACATAAGGAGGGCACCCTACCCGGATATGAGACTTAGAGACATTTTCCCACACTGCTGGAGGAAAATGTAAAGGATTGGTAGAAATTACCAGACTAACAGTTACAAGTGGGAAGAGTAAAGGCACTGTTTCAGGCATAATGAAAGAAGAATCAGAAGTACTAAGAGTATGGCATGTTTGAGACAGTAAATGGCATTCCTATTGCTGGGGCATAGAAGTTGAGGTGGGAAGTGACAAAATATAAGTTAGAGAAGACAATTAACACAGGAGACCCTCTATCAGAATGTCCTAACCTACAGAATACATTTATGGAAAGGAAATTAAACGGAGCATGCAAACATGCTCAGTGGATAGAAGTAATAAATTAATGTAAAAATGTGAATGCACTAAAACTCAGCATAATTTCCCCCTAATTTTCCTCTACAATGCCAAAAATGTACCGTATTCTTCATTTACTCTATTCATCACTTATCTTGTTCACCATTTATTTACTTTTGGAGCCAAATCATTAAGCTGAAGACTAAATTGAGTGTGTTATATCTCCTAATGACTCATGTAACAATGGCACTCTCACATCCTATTTTATTGTGGCAGTAAAGTGCATGTGACCTTCCCCATGACGTTAAACACAGCACTGGAGAACCAGCTATGCTGTGAAATGAGGTTGCCTCTGTCGAGGAATACTGAGTCAGACTGGCCTGAAGGATACTTAGTTTTCTGGGACTGTACAGAGTTTGCCCAGCAAGCATTTGGAGTGTTTCACTTGGAACACCAGCCCAAGAGCAAGTCTGGAGAAAGGGAACTGAAGGGAAAGGGAATTGAAGAGGCCTAAGAAGGGACAGGAGAAGGAGGTCAGAGCCGGGAAGTCTTCTGAGGACAGATGATCAAATGCCAAACACAGGCAAAGAGGTTCAGTCCAGTTCTCAAACTGCCACCCAAGGTCTAAACAGAAATTTGATCCCCAAGTGCCAGGCATGTGGACACGTAGCAGGTAGCTAGGTTCTTGTTGAGAAATGATGAGGATGAGCCAGGTCGTTCAACTCTTCTAAATGAAGCAAAGAAAACAAGAACTGGAAACATTCCTGGGAGAAGCAGGTCTCTGGCAGCCCCCGGGGTAGTTGAGAGGAGCGAGGTAGAAGATAACAGAGTGGAATCACATGGATTGTTCAAGAGATGCACGAAGAAGTAGGCCTGGCATGGCACAGTGGTGCAGCTCCAACAGCATCTCAAGATTTCAGGCCCGGCCCTACTTCCTGGACTCTTGTAACGGTGGGAAGTCACTTGGCCTGTACACCAGAGACACAGTAAATTGTCCTCTGAGCATTTGGAAATAAACATTCACTTGGAGATGTAAACACATTACATTAACTGCTCAGAGGTATGCAGTCAGCTCAGAAGACAAACGCTTCTGAGGCCAGCACGACTTGACCGGAGGGAGAACATTAAGAGGTCTAAATAATTGTGAACACAAGGCAAAAAGCAGAGGCAGTCCTTGACTTTCCTGCATCTTTCCTGTTTGTCCTGTTACACAAATGATACTTTCATATTTCACAGACACTCAAACCCCCATTTCACGCACACACTGAATGTGCCCTTTCCCCCCTCGGCTGACCAGTGGACACTTGGAGTTGCCACAAGGTGGCACTGCCTGCCAGCCAATAGTTCAGTTCATCAGTGTCGCCCTTGCTGTACCCATTACTGAAAATCATTAATGTATTTTATTGCCTTTTTCCTTAATAAATACCTTATAAAATGAGGAAAAATTGGAAGTTGTCATAAAGAAGAGAGTATGCTGCCAAAAAGGATCAAGTATCTAGTCCATTTATAGTTACATTTCCCCTGTAAAATAATAAATTGCCATTCTCCTGTATACTTTTTAATCTCTTGTGGAATTTCAGTAGGATCAGTTAACTTCCTAGATACAACCAACTGACATGATCACATGCAGTTGCCTGCAAGGTCAGACCCTGGACTGTGGGAAGCCCAACAGGCAAGTATTGTTTTGTGCATCTCTTGGCAGATTTCTGGGTTTTCTTATTTGCAAAACTCTAATTTTTATTCACTGTACGCTTTTCCATTTGAATTTCTTCCAAAGAATCAAAACAGAGACAGAGTTTCAGTTTGGGAAGGTGAAAAATTCGGGAGATGGATAATGGTGAGAGCTGCACAATAATGTGAATGTACTCAGTGCCACTGAACTGTACAGTTAAATATGGTTATAATAGTATGTTTCACATTAAGTGACTTTTCAGTTCAGTTCAGTCACTCAGTCGTGTCCGACTCTGCAGCCTCATGGATGGCAGCACACCAGGCTTCCCTGTCCTTCACCAACTCCCAGAGCTTGTTCAAACTCATGTCCATTGAGTTAGTGATGCCATCCAACCATCTTATCCTCTATAGTCCTCTTCTCCTCCCGCCTTCAATCTTTCCCAGCATCAGGGTCTTTTCTATCAGATGGCCAAAGTATGGGAGTTTCAGCTTCAGCATCAGTCCTTCCAATGAATATTCAAGACTGATTTCCTTTAGGATGGACTGTTTGGATCTCCTTGCTGTCCAAGGGACTCTCAAGAGTCTTCCCCAAATCCACAGTTTAAAAGCATCAATTCTTTGGCGCTCAGCTTTCTTTAGAATCCAACTCTCACATCCATACATGACTACTGGAGAAACCATAGCTTTGACTAGATGGACCTTTGTAGGCAAAGTATGACTTTTACCACAATTTAAAAAAATAAATAAAGCCCTTGAGAAATAGATGAAATATAATTAGAATACATCTTTAGTTAAAGCATCAATTTACTTTCAAAAACTGTGGCTGTACAGAGTGCAGCATTTTGAGGTCCTTTGTGCCTCATTCATTGGGGATCAAGCAGGAGAGTGGCTGTCAAGTTAGTGGGGACCACAGAGTTGACTAGGACAAGTGTGGGCAATGAATCCAACAGAGAGTTGCCACGTGAGTGTCAAGTCACTTCAGTCATGTCCAACTCTTTGTGCCCCCATGGACTGCAGCCTGCCAGACTCCTCTGTCCATGAGATTCTCCAGGCAAGAATACTAGAGTGGGGTGCCTTGCCCTCCTCCGGGGGATCTTCCCGACTGAGGGACTGAATTAGCATCTCTTATGTCTCCTGCATTGGCAGGCAGGTTCTTTACGACTGGTGCCACCTGGGAAGCCCCGAGGGTTGCTGATTAGGAGCCAAAAGTCAGGATCAGAAAGATCCAAGGCAGTCACCGAAGTCAAAGAACAGGAGGATCTTAAGTGAAAGATGAAGACAAAATTGGGAACTGAGAGACATGCATGGAGAGGAAGCAGTATAGGAGCAAACAAGAGGATCTAGGATACTATTCCACTAATACAGTGAGTGGGGGTTTGCACCGTACCAGGGTGAGCTGGCAGGTGTTTGGAGTATGTATCAAGATGGGCTGAAGCTCTAGGCTCAAGACAGGCTATTAATTCCTGACTTATCAAGTTCTCATTGGATGACTGGGAGGAGAGGGGGACATTGTACAAAAGCTGGGAACTAATGTAGAGCCTCTGTCATAAGGCTAGGCTGAGGTCTGAAACTGATAGACGTCACTGCTCCTTTATCCCTGCGGGCATGGCAGGGCTGGCTGAATTTTGTTCTCCCCAGGCATATAGCCCTATGCCTTTCTCAAGTTACCAGCCATGTAATGGGTACAGCTGCTTGCATCTTTGAGGAGCAGGTCAAAATCGAAAGGCTGACTGAGAAACAATGAAGGGAAAACTTGTGAGAGCTATTTTTTGAGTCGGAATCATACACTCCCTCCCTCTTCTTGGGGTTACAGCACCACCAGCCCTTTCATTGGGAAAATGCTCTTCCAAGACTCTGTGGGGTTCTGTAGGGGCTGCCAACCCCAGTCTTCTGTGGAACATCCAGCTTCTTACAAGGAAGGAGAGGACCAAGAATGTGCCCATCATAGTTCTCACCCCTGGCCAAATTACTGGCCCAAGGAACAGGCATGTGATTCAAGATAGGCAAGAGTACTTCCCTGGAATTTGTAAACACGAAAAAAAAGAAGGTCCTTTTTTTTCTCCCCTTAGGTGGAAAATTATTAGAATGTGACCCTAGAATGGCTGGCAGTCACATCCCCAACTGGATGATGAGCCAAGAGCCCCCTTTGATGAAGGACTTGGCCCAGCTGCTGTGATTATTGTTGGCACTCAACTTTGGGCTGTCAGCCTTCAGGAACTGCCTCAGCTACAGAGAGCCTCTTCACCCAAAGTCACCCCTGCCCTGGGCTGCCCACATTCAAAGACTGGTGGCTGCAGCAGCCAGGCCATCTCCATCTAACTCGGGACAACTCTGAGGAGCCATTCTACCTCCACAGCTTATGGGTCTGCCTAGGCCAGAGTGTGGCCTGCATCACAGCTCAGCTTTCTCTCTGCCCAGTCCTGCACCCAGCTTTTCCCTTCCACAGGTGTTAATCCTGAGGGTCATTTTTGTGGTTTAGTAGCTAATTTGTGTCTGACTCTCTATGGCCCCATGGACTGAAGCCCACCAAGGCTCCTCTGCCCATGGGATTCTCCAGGCAAGAACACTAGAGTGGGCTGCCATTTCCTTCTCAAGGGGATCTTCCTGACCCAGGGGTCAAACCCACATCTCCTTCGTTGGCAGGTAGATACTTTACCACTGAACCACCAGGGAAGCCCTAATCCTGAGGGTACTCCTTAATAAACATCCTGAGCATTAAAATCTATGTCAGCGTCTTCTTTCTAGCCTGCAACATCCATCGCAAAGAGGAACTTGAAAGAATGAAGTCAACACATATAGAAAATATGAATTAGAGAGGGAGAGACAGAGAATCAGAGAACCACTTATGCCATCACTCAGGGTCCAAACTTGGTATCCTGTGGTTTGATTGTGTGAGCCAATTAATCCACATTTTAGACGTTTTGTTTTAGAGCTGGTTTGAGCTGGCTTTCTAGTATTTGTGTCCTAGTGAATACAGAAACCAACGGAACAAACTGCAAGGGATTACTGTGCTTTTTAAATGTTGATTAAAAACAGATGATGTGTGGAGGGTACCCAAGTGACATTGTGTCATTTACTGACCTCTCTGTGCCTTGATTTTTTTCAACGCAAAATGGATACCATTACCTATTTCATTGGATTGTTGTGAGGATTAATTGAATTATTAATAATTCAGTTAGAACAGTACTGTACCTGACATAAATTTATTGTAAGTTGGTGCAAGGGAGCCGTTCTCTTTCTTCATTTAAGAATCAGTGGGGGACTTCCCTTGTGGCCCAGGGCCCCATGGTTAAGACTCCAATCTTCCAATGCAGGGGACACAGACTTAAACACTGGTTGGGGGACTAAGGTCCTGCAGGCCTCGAGGTCAAAAAAGTCAGTGGTACCAGGCTTGTGCCAATCTTGAATCAGTGACTCTCATGCAAATTCCTTTTGTTGCTTTGTATGTTGATGACATTATGATACAAGACACTGAGATTATTTAATCAGTCTTGCAAACGCCAATACCTACAGGAACAAGCCAGTAGCTCAAATGAAGGAAGCAGGGAGTAATGGGAACTGTGGCAAAATGGAAAGCATACACTTTGTCTAAAGTGAGCAGTGACCCAAGCATAGCTGATATGCTTCCTTAACCATATGCAAGTACCTTCCTTTACCCTATGCAAAGGAAGGCTTATCACTGCTAAAGTTTTAATTTTTCAGGAAAAATTTTAAAACTGTACTTTTATGTAAACTTTTTTTTTTTTTTTGCAATATTGGCCATTTAAAAAATACAATGAAGGCCAAACAAAACATATCTGTCAGTCACCAGCTTGAGGCTTCATTGTATGATATTTATTGAGTGGTACTGGATTTTTTTTCTTAAAATATTTTAATCAAAATAATACCTGAGCATAGGTCTTACTACTGCTACTGCTAAGTCGCTTCAGTCGTGTCCAACTCTGTGACCCCATAGACGGCAGCCCCCCAGGCTCCCCCGTCCCCTGGATCCTCCAGGCAAGACCACTGGAGTGGGTTGCCATTTCCTTCTCCAATGCGTGAAAGTGAAGTCGCTCAGTCACGTCTGACTCCTAGCGACCCCATGGACTGCAGCCTACCAGGTTCCTCTGTCCATGGAATTTTCCAGGCAAGAGTACTGGAGTGGGTTGCCATTGCCTTCTCCGAAGTCTTACTAAATAGTATACAAAAGCTTGGGGGTTCCCCAGTGGCTCAGTGGTAAAGAATCGGCCTGCAGTGCAGGAGATGCAGGAGACCTGGGTTCGATCCCTGGGTTGGAAGATCCCCTGGAGGTGGGCATGGCAACCCACTCCCGTATTCTTACCTGGAGAATCCCATGGTCAGAGGAGCCTGGTGGGCTACAGTCCACAGGGTCGCAAAGCATCAGACACAACTGAGCATGCACTCATTCACAGAAGAGCTTAAAACTAAATCAGCATTCCTCTGACCCCCTTCTCTCAGGCCCCACCCTGAGAGAGTTATATTTTCCTAAATAATACCACTGTTTCTTGACTTATCCATTTTAGAAATTATGTTTTTAATTAATGACTTAAAGAATGAACTCATTTACCATTAATTATATTTTTGAGATTTAACCACGGGTATCTTCAACTTTCCCCTAGTCATCCAGTTTCTTTCAACACTATTGAGAGCTGAATCAGTCAAGATTTGGTCAAAAACCATGACAATCCTTTAATCAGAGAGAATTCAATGTAAGAATTGTTTAAAATCATATAAAATGAACTGGAAAGGGCAAAAAGAAGACTCTAACACAGAGTTTCTCAAGTTCAATGCTGTTGGCATTTTGGGCTGAATAATTTTTTGCAGTGGGGGCTGTCCTGTGCGTTGCAGGATGTTTAGCAGCATCGCTGGTGTCTCTTCATTAGATGCCAATGCACCCAGACTTTGGGCTTCCCTGGTGCCTCAGACAGTAAAGAACCTGCCAGCAATGTGAGGGACCTGGGTTCAATCCCCGGGTTGGGAAGATCCCTGGGAGGAGGGCATGGCAACCCACTCTAGTATAGTTGCTTGGAGAATCCCCATGGACAGAGGAGCCTGGCGGGCTACATTCCATGGGGTTGCAAAGAGTCAGACACCACTGAGCGACTAAGCACACAGCACACAACACCCAGACACAGACACACCCCTTGAATTGTGACAGCCAAAAACTCCACACCTCTGCTGGGGCTGCTCTCTGAGGGGGCACAATGAAACTGGTGCTGCAGGTGTTAGAAAAACTGCAAACTGGATTCAACTGCTACCAGAAAAGGGCCTGCAGCTCTGGAGGAGAAACTTTGTGGGAATGAGGCTCTCTGGAACAGGAAGGACCCTGGGAGGAGGAGTCATTTTTCCTCTTCCAGCCTTGTGGCCGCCCTCTAATACCCTCTATAGGCAGAGCCTAGCAGCGAGCCTGTCTGCAGAGAAGAAATGTGATGGACAGAGACACAGCTCTAGTGCCACAAAGGTGATGGAGAAGGTGGTTTGGGCCGAAAGTGCTGGCACAAGTGCCAAGCTCTGGACTAAATCTCTTGTGTATTATCCCATGTGATTCTAAACTTCTTGTGCTTCCTAATCACTGGGAATCTGAGATGAAATTGGAAAGGTAAGCAGGAGTAAAGAAAGGTCATAGTAAGTGGTTTGAACTTATTCCCAAGGAAAATAGAGAGCCATTGAAGACTTGAAGCAAAGGAGATACACATTTATAGACAACACATTGGATTCTCTTTCCTGATGGCTAATCTTATCCATTGTGAATTGCTCCTTCTGGTTTTGCTCTCAGTATAACCTGATTTCCAATCCAGGGGATATTTTCCTTAAACCCCTCTAGGACTGTTACTTGTCAGAGTTAATGGCTCCCTCCACTGGGTGCTCAGACCTTCTTTACAGGCTTCTTTGTCTTTGTTATTGTTGTTTAAATGTCTGTTTCTCCCACTAGACTGTTAATACCTCTATAGGAATTGTGTTTCATTGATTATTTTTGGCCACCTGCAGTCTAATGTATTAAGTGTTCCTTAAAGGCTTAATGGAAGGATGAACAAGCAGGAAGGCAAGAAGAAATCAAAATATAAATTTACTTGTTAACCTATACCTCTTAGACACAATAATTTTTCATGTGACAAATACACATAAAGGAAAAATATTCACAAAAATTATGGGATGTGGCCAATGTTACACTTAATTTAACTCCTTGAGAAATGTGTCCACCCAACTGACATACTCCAAGACACACACAGAAGTAATTCTGAGTTACAGACTAACACTCCGAATTGTTGTACTTGTTTGATTTCTGAACTCATTTTTCCTTCTCTCCTTTTGGACCCTTCCCACCTACAGTCTCAATCTAGGGCTCCCTAGTTGGGTAGTTGAGCTGATTTCTCCAGCCTCCCACTCTGACTTTCTTCACTTTCATTTCTTCCTCACAGCTCAGCAATTCTGAACACCCTCCAGACCAAATCTGACCCCAGTGCCTCTTTTCCATGGTTCCCACCAGAAACCACCGACAGGTTGAGGTGTCACAGCGAACAAAGCTTCACTTTAAAGTTAAGCAGACTGAAGTCAGTCCCACTGCAGCTCTGTGACTTTGGGAAAGTTATTCAACTTTCCTAGTCTTCCATATCCTCTTCTCCAAAGTGGCTAATAACGTCTATCTTAAGGGCTTGTTAAGAAAATTGGACTATATGTTACATGTAAAGTTCCAAGCATCAGGCCTGGTGTCTCAGGTGGGTTCCTAGAAACTGACGCTGAGAGATTTGCATGTGGAGGTTTCATCAGGGAATGCCCTTGGGATCAACATCACGGGGCAGGAAGAAATAGGAATGGATGGAGAGGAAAGGAGTAGAATACAGTCACAATACAGCCTAAAGCTGGGAAGGTCCTTCACAGGCGTTCTGCCCTGCCCCCATTAGCCAAGGCATTGAAAGCTGACTTCCCCCAGGGAGGGAGCCATCTGTAACCTTGAATGAGCTGATGGTCCTCAGCTGAGCGCAATTCCTAGCAAGCAACTGCCAGCAGCTAACACCCGAGATTGGGGGCTGAAGCTCAGATCTGAGGCAGGGTTCTGGGCAGAGACACTGACAAATGGTGGTGTGGCAGGATACAAAAATATATTTGGTCTCCATCCCCAGTCTGGGGCACAGAGCTCCTGAAAGCCTTGGAATTTCCCGAGTGACAGGAGTATCTTTTGTTATCCTTAACAAGCCCCTTTGATCATACCTGTTGTTTAGTTGCTCATTCATGTCCGACTCTTTGCAACTGCATAAACTGTAGCCCGCCAAGCTCCTCTGTTCATGGGATTTTCCAGGCAAGAATACTGGAGTGGGCTGCCATTTCCTTTCTTCCCAATCCAGGGATAGAACCTGTGTCTCCTGCAAGTCTCCTGCACTGTAGGCAGGTTCTTTACCAATGAACCACCAGGAAGCCTGAGTTTATGCTAATCTGGCAATTTAGGGTGGGGCCCTAGATGTGACTGGTTCTGGGAAGACCAAATCATTAGAGTTAGAACTTTGAGCCTCACCCACCAACCTCCAAGAAGGAAGAGGAAGGTGGGGGGCTAGGGGAAGGTGGGGAAGATTTGAGCTCTATAAAAACTCTTGAGTGATATTCAGAGAGCTTCTGGGTTGGGGAACACATTGATGTGCTGGGAGGTTGGCATGCCTCCTCACAGGACCTCCCCACAATCCCCTCACCCCATATGCATCTCTTGCCTCTGAATCTCTTCTATTTGGCTGTTTCTGAGTTTTTCTTTAGTAATAAAGTGGTAAGCACAAGTAAACTGTGTTCCTGAGTTCTGAGAGCCATCGTAGCAAACTGTGGAACCTAGGAAAAGAGTTCTGAGAACCTCTAATTTATAGCCAGTTGGTTAGATGTATGAATGGCTAGGAACTTACACCTGGTGTCTAGTCCTGTGCTTCTGAGTCTTTAAACTGTGAGATCTGCACCAACTCTGAGTAGTGTCAGTATTGAATTGCAGGACACCCCATTGGGGTCAGAGATTTCACTGGTGTCAAAGTCACCCTAGGTGGGTGTTGCGACCCGCCCCTCACCCCCACCCCCTGCCCACCACCACCTCTAATAAACTTGATTCTCCTCTCCTTCTGCCTCGTGTCTAGAAATTCTTTTTCAACCAGCACAGGGACCATGACAGTGGGTGTAAATAAATGTAGTAGTTTTGTAAATTGAAAGAAAAATAAAAACAATGCTAAAATGTAGTGGACATTCAGTATTTCCTGAATGAGAAAATAAATGCTAACTCTGGGTATAAAAACCTTGACCATAGTTGTTGTGTGAAATAAAACTATCTCCTGCCGTATCAATAAACAAGAAATGTCACAGCCATCAGCGATTTCTGGCCTCCAAGTGTGAGGCCATCGATTCTTTGGTGCTCAACCTTCTTTACGGTGAACTACGGCTCCCAAAGCTGTGATCCAGCAGATGTCGTCACCCCGCCTTGGTGACTGCTGAGGAGCTGGGGTGGGGAATGTAAGAAGCAGCCATCTGCCACTCCCCAAGGTGAACCAGGAAATAGGATTTGGCTCCAGGTAGCTGAGGTGCATATGAAAGGAATGCATTCAGGGAGCCCAGAGGCTTGCATCTTCTCTAAGAATGCTAAATTCCTTAATTTGAAATCTGATCTTTGATGTTCAGCCTGCCTGCTCCCTGTGTTGTAAACTTGTATATAGCCTGACTCCTCCTCCTGCCTCCTGGGAGCAGTATTCTCAGAAATACTGAGATGCTGTCTACCAGACTTGGGAGTCCTAAACATTCCCATCAAATGAAATAACTCTACTTTCAGGTTGGAGAGGAAATGGCAACCCACTCCAGTATTCTTTCCTGGAGAATTCTGTGGACGGAGGAGCCTGGCAGGCTACAGTCCATACAGTCCATGGGGTTACAGAGGGTCAGACAGGACTGAACGACTAACACTTTCACTTTTCAGGTTGTGACTGTATTTTTTAGTCCACAGTTGATTCTATCCACTTCTGATATACTTTTAATTATACCTGGGTGGGGTTAACTCATGATGAAAATATCAAAAAGGATGTGAAAGCACTTCAATCTAAAAATGAAACCAGAGGTTACAAAATGGAGAAAATCACACACACATAAGCCTTGACGAGAACCGAACTTAAGAGAACTGAGAGATTGATTTCCCTGTAAATACCTGATTTACAGACGACCAAGACTTATCTCCTGACAAATGAAAACCATCCAAGAATCTCTCCCTGTCCATTCTCAAGCCAGTCAACTTACCGCCTGGACTCTGGCTAGACCTCCCCTCTTTGCATTGAAAGTGAAAAGTGAAAGTCGCTCAGTTGTGTCCAACTCTTTGTTCGGACAGTCCATGGAATTCTCCAGGCCTGAATACTGGAGTGAGTAGCCTTTTCCTTTTCCCAACCCAGGGATCAAACCCAGGTCTCCCGTATTGCAGGCAGATTCTTTACCAGCTGAGCCACAAGGGAAGCCCATTCCTTGCCCTTAAATACAGCCCACCCCAAACTCTCAACAGATTTACCGGCAGCTTGCTACAGCAAGTGTTCCCTGAAGTGCAATTCCTCTGCTATTCCAGAATGAATGCAATTTCTGGTCATTTGAGCTTGCCTTTTATGTAGGTAAACAAAGTTAAAGACTGACCCCTCACAATGGAATAAAAGCCATAGTCTGACAGTTTTATAAACACGAGCTAACTTTAAAATGCGTGTGTTTTGTCACAGTTGCAAATAACCCCTCTCAGGAGGTAATGGTAAGATGGTTCCATGGGGCTGGGGAGAGAGATATTGAGGAAACCAAGTAGCATGATTAACTCAACTCTGTACACCTGAGACCTCTGGGCAGCAAAAGGAACACTTCTCAGTCCCTGTCCAGTGTGTGTCCTGTTCTCTGTTCAGCTCAGCTGGGTGCCATATACTCACCCCTCTGGGCCTCACTCTCCGCTGTCGCCTCTCGGCCATCTCCAGCAACAGGGGTTTTGTATACACAGAAGAGGATTCTCAGTGTCTGCCTGTGATTTCTAAGCGTTCACCACCACCCCCACCTTCCCACCCCCAAGGGCATGGTCCCATTATACTTCTAAAGAGATTCGCATTGCTCCCCTGGGTCTTCCTGCCAAAGCCAGTGCCGCTGCTCTTGTGCAAAAGGCATATTTCCTCTTGCTTGCCTGTGAGCTCTACCTGTGCTTGGCTGCAGAGATGCTGCAGGGCTTTACAGCCATCCTGTCCTTTGGCCAGCCGAGTAGAACTTCCGGGCGGCACATGACCTGCAAATGCTCTCATTTAGTCTAGATTCAGTCACAGGGATCAATTCAATAGGTAAGGAACAAGAGATACAGGAAATACAGCACAGTACCAAGGCCTGGATGAGGCAGGAGGTGATGGGTGAGTGAAAGATCACCCTGTCTCTCTCTTTTTCCAGCATCACTGTGGAACCTTAGACTAGGAACAGAGATTAAGAATGTTAAGGATGAACTAGTGTTGGTGTAGCTCATTGGGAGTGTCAAAAGAGCAAGAGGCATTCAGAATCCATGTGAGTGAGAAATTTCAGATCGGAAGATTCACCATTATTATCCAACTGAATAAAGACACTAATGTAGCCAGGAAAGTGTCAATATCCCAGGTGAAAGACGAAGGTTTGACTAACTGAAGGTCCTAAGGATATGATAGAGTATCTCAAAGATAAATTTCAATATAAAAGAGTAATAATTTCATCTACACATAGCATAAAAACATGCTACTAAATCTACTCTCAAAAGAAAAACTTTTTATACTCCACTTTCCCCTCTAGCTGATATCCCAAAAGAGCAGGCCTCAAAAGATCTATCTAGGGAATTCTCTGATGGTCCAATGGTTAGAATGCCATGTGTCCACTTCAGGGGACTCAGATTTGATCTCTGGTCAGGGAACTAAGATCCTGGATGCCACTCTGCATGACCAAAAAAAAAGAAAGAAAAAAAGAATTAGAAAAATTCTGTCTATAGTCTGTCTCTAATTCCTCGCCTGATACTCTCTAGCATCCACTCCAATCAGCCTTCCCTCTCATCACTCTGATGAATCAAGGGCACCAAGGACCTCCACATGACTTAAACTAATGGCAGTTGCCCAATCAGCAGCCTTTAACGCCTTTGATCATTCCCTCCTTCTGGAAATGCTTTCCTCATTTGGTTTCTGCTACTGCTGCTACTGCTAAGTCACTTCAGTCGTGTCCGACTCTGCAACCCCATAGACGGCAGCCCACCAGGCTCCCCCGTCCCTGGGATTCTCCAGGCAAGAACACTGGAGTGGGTTGCCATTTGGTTTCTAGGACCCCGTATTTATTTGGTTTAGCTTTTATCTCTGTGGCTTCTCCTACTCTTCTGATGGACACATCTTTTCTTCTTGGTCCCCTGGTTGTCTCACCTAGTCTCATCTTTCTGCTCAAAGACTCCCGACTTTGTACCTCCAGCCTACACCTCCCCCAAGCTCTGGACTTGTATCCCCAACTGTCTTCTCTTTACTTATGTATTTCTAATAGAGTTCTCAAACTTTTTTCTGCTCTCTCATTCCATCCTACTTCTACCACCAAATCCCCTCCATCCAGTTTTCCCCTTCCCAAATAATTCCAATTACATTATTCCAATTACATTATTCCAGTTGCTTAGGCCCCAAAGCTTGAGGCCTCTTTAATCCCATCTTTAACCCCTCTCTTTCATTCATACCTCACATCCAATCTATCAGGAAATCCCATTGTATCTGCATATTTTCAAAATGTATGCACAATCTGACCACTTCTTGCCTCTCCTTTACTAACCCCCTGGTGGCCATAATCTCTCCCCTCTTAGTAACAACAAGGGTATTGCCTCCAAACTGATCATGTTACCTGTCTGCTCAAAATCTTTTTAGTAGCTGTCTATTTCTCCCAGAACAAAGGGCAAGTTACTTTCAGGAAACTATAATACCCTATAAGATCCTGCCTTCTGTTACTAATCTGGTCTCTTCTGTTACTATTCTCTTTACTGCAGTTCTCTTGCTTGAACATGACAAGCATACCTCCACCTCAGGGCCTTTGCACTAGCATTTCCTTTGCTTAAAATGTTCTTCCCTAGAGGTCTGTATGGCTCACTCCTCAACTTTCTTGAGCCTGTTTAAATGTCATCTCCTCTATGAGATCTTCTCTGACAATGCAATTTAAAATGGTCATATCCCACCCCCTCTGTCGTCAAGATCCCAAATTCCCTTGCCCTCCCTTATTTTGTCTTTATAGTTCTTATTATATTTGATCATATCAGATACCATAAGTTATTTATTTACTTTATATTCTTTGTCTACCCTATTTTGTTCACTGAATCCCAGCACCCACAGCAAAGTCTGGTACATACAGCAAATACTGGTTTAATCAGTATTATTGAATGAATGAAAACTAGTTAAACAATTATATGTAACTATTAAATTTTAATGCAATTATTTTTATAGAACCATAATTCCATTATTTTTATGACATACCTTAAAACTAATCATTGTTATTAACTACGAATAATTATTTTCATTAACTCATTGTCACTTCACTGAAGGTTAAATAATCCTTTTCAGCAGACTCCAAAGTACCTGTCCTTTCTAAACTCGCGCAAGGGAAGCTCGCTATCTATACCCAAACACTGCCTGGATTTTAAATCATAATAACCAGCCTCTGTGACTCAAACACTGAAACAATATGGCTGCACACAGGGTCCTGGGATCAGGTTGCCATGGTAACCTCTGCTTTCATCTTCTCTGAGTTTAATTGTTCACTTCTAAAATCAGCATGTTTCCATTTTGCCAGGCCTCAGCTGGCAGGAAATTAAGTGACAGTGTTACTATTCATTATGATTATTTGCTAATGATAATTTATGTTTAGAAATATAATAGAATATAGGAAAAATAAGGTATTTAAAATTGCTTTTCAATCCACCTAATGCTGTTTTAAGTACTGGTTACTGGCTTTGCATGTTATTGAAACACTCTTTACTTTTTCGGCCACCCAAATACATTTCAGTCATGTTTGTATTCCAGTGTAAGATAACTGGACGTTGCTTCCTTGGTATGAACTCCATTAGGAGACTCAGCCAAAGAAAAAAGTTGATTGAGATAGTTTAAGTTGTGGGAAGTAATACCTTAGTTGTTAAAAAGAAAAAGAACCAATGAACATTTCTCCAATTTCTTGATTATTTGGAAAAAATAAGATAATCAGCGCTTAAAAATAATAAATCTATAGAAGCTCAGATAATCAAAATAAATGGTGACTTTCTTTGTATAACCCTTTCTATTTTCAGAAACATAATTACCTCTATGCTAAGTTGCTTCAGTTGTGTCCAACTCTGTGCGACCCCATAGACGGCAGCCCACCCGGCTCCCCTGTCCCTGGGATTCTCCAGGCAAGAACACTGGAGTGGCTTTCCATTTCCTTCTCCAATTAATGAAAGTGAAAAGTGAAAGTGAAGTCGCTCAGTCGTGCCCGACTCTTAGCGACCCCATGGACTACAGCCCACCAGCCTCCTCCATCCATGGGGTTTTCCAGGCAAGAGTACTGGAGTGGGGTGCCATTGCCTTCTCCAAATTACCTCTATACCTAGGTTAATTTTCCAATATAATAATGAAATAAATTTATCTCATTTTTCTGGTGGTATCTGTACTTTTCAGATCAAAGAGAGCCACTGACTCCACACTTAAATCTTAACTCAAAGGCTTAACAGATCCTGGAAGCCTAGATCAAGCCAGTGATAATGGACTTTAGAGGAAAGGAATGCAGACATGAAAGGTATTGACGAGATGGAATTTACTCATGACTGAAACAGGTGAGTGGCTTGGAGGGGTCAACCATTGAGTTAGGGATCTAACCTCAAGAAGATGGAGATCTCCCTTAGGGGACGTGGTCGAGCTAGGTGGAGGTCAGTAGGCTCTTGCTGTTACCAAGTCCAAGCTAGCTCTGCTTGCCACACAACAGGCCGGTAAGTCTACAGACAAGGTGTTGAGGCAAGAAATATTACCACAGACCAAGAAGATGGCAGGCTAATGTTTCAAAGAACCATATTGTGGGGTATGGATGCCAGGTTATTTTATATAATAGATATGTGGGAGCTGAGGAAATAAGTAAAAAGTCCATTAGTCTTGCAAATATCTCTTAGAATGGCAAGTCTTGGGGAGGGGATGTGTTAATTTTTTCCTTTCTGTAGCCGTGCACAGGTGGACAGGGTCCTGAACAAAGGCTCTTTGGTTTAATATTCAGGCAGAAGGGCAGGGTTCCCCCAGGCAGGCCATTATGGATAAACAGTCAAAGCAACATTTAAAGTAAAAGAAACAGATCTAACATGGAGTCAGAATTGGCTGTTTACTGCAATATTGTGGGAGAAGGTCAGATGAGAGGGCGAGAACTGCAACTAGATTTGGGAGTGAGCTAGACAGACCACAGGGACTCATTCAAGGATTGGTGAGAGTGGTAACTGGAGACTTGGCAAAGGCTACTTTCTATTCTGTTTTAAATACTTCTAGACAAACCCTGCAAAAGATATATACCAATTGAGGTAACCTGGGCATACGAATGGGACATGAGCCCCTAGGTCCAAGTCCTGGTCTCAACAGTCTCTAGATAGGAGGAATCTGTAGATCAGGAGAAGTGGAATTCATGGGGCTCAGTCTGCTGTCTTTTACTGTATTTTAGTCAGGGCTTGGGGTTGGGGATGATGAAGAAAGGGGAAAACAGGTAAGCATTCAAATGTCCAGCTTGTCTCTATATAAGGAATCTCCTGTTGCACCCTAGCAACAGACTTCTGCATTTTATTTTTTGCCTTAGTAATAGTGTAGTGTTAGTCTCTCAGTCATGACCAGCTCTTTGTGACCCCATGGACTGTAGCCCACCAGGCTGCTGTGTCCATGGAGTTTTCCAGGCAAGAATACTGGAGTGGGTAGCCATTCCCTTGTCCAGAGGATCTTCTCGACCCAGGGAAAGAACCAAGGTCTCCTGCACTGCAGGCAGATTCTTTGTCTGAGCCACCAGGGAAGCCCCATTTCTTGCCATACAGTTGTCTATTGGAGGTTTCAGTATATCAAACTTGCCCTAGGGAGTTATCTTTTTTATACCTTTTCATACTGTTCATGGGGTTCTCAAGGCAAGAATACTGAAGTGGTTTGCCATTCCTTTCTCCAGTAGACCACATTGTGTCAGACCTCTCCACCATGACCCGTCTGTCTTGGGTGGCCCATGAAATTAAAAGACGCTTGCTCCTTGGAAGAAAAGCTATGACCAACCTAGATAGCATATTAAAAAGCAGAGACATTACTTTGCCAACAAAGGTCCATCTAGTCAAAGCTATGGATTTTCCCAGTAGTCATGTATGGATATGAGAGTTGGACCATAAAGAAAGCTGAGCACTGAAGAACCGATGCTTTTGAACTGTGGTGTTGGAAAAGACTCTTGAGAGTCCTCTGGACTGCAAGGAGATCAAATCAGTCAATCCTAAAGAAAATCAGTCCTGAATATTCATTGGAAGGACTGATGCTGAAGCTGAAGCTCCAATACTTTGGCCACCTGATATGAAGAACTAACTCATTGGAAAAGACCTTAATGCTGGGAAAGATTGAAGGTGGGAGGAGAAGGGGACGACAGAGAATGAGATGGTTGGATGGCATCACCAAAGTGATGGACATATGTTTGAGTAAGCTCTGGGAGTTGGTGATGGACAGGGAAGCCTGGTGTGCTGCAGTCCATGGGGCTGCAAAGAGTTGACACGACTGAGCAACTGAACTGAACTGAGGAAGTTATCAACACAGAGATACTAATTCAGGCTTTGGGCTTGGGTGAAACCCTATAGGAAGAATAGGTATAGTGAGAACAGAAAGGGCCAGAGGTGGAACCCTGGGGAACTCCAACATCTAGCACCAGAAAGAGAAACTGCATAAGGAACTAGGAAGCGTTTTCAGAGAAATAAGAAGGAAAATTTGGGGAGAAATGGTGTTCTAGAAGTCAAGGAACAAAGGTTTCAAGTAGGGAATAAATAGTGTTCCACTGGGCCAAATGATGCAGAGAGTAGCAGGGCCTGAAGAATCTGTGCATTTGGCAATTAAAAGGTGACCTTGGGGGCTTCCCTGGTGGTCCAGTGACTAACACTCTGTGCTCCCAATGCAGTGGGCCTAGCCTCAATCCCTAGTAGGTACTAGGGTTCCACATGCTGCAACTAAGAACCGGATCAGCCAAAATAAATAATAAAGAAATAAATATTTTTTTAAAAAAGAAAGTGACCTTGGCCAAGCCAAGTTTTATTCTTTTAAGACAGAGATCAATGTTTGACTGAGAGTTGAGGATAGAAATCAGTGTTGAGCTGCCTGGAACTGAATAGGTATTGGGGGTGGTAGAAGAGTGGTCACAAAATTAAAGAATTTTTCTCAGTTCAAAAAATATATTTTCTGTAATATCCATGGATTGGGCTTCCCTGGTGGCTTAGAGGGTAAAGCGTCTGCGTACAATGTGGGAGACCCAAATTCGATCCCTGGGTCCTAGCAGGATGGGTGCTAAGTCTCTTTGGTTGTGTCTGACTCTTTGCAACCCCATGGACTGTAGCCCACCAGGCTCCTCTGTCCATGGGATTCTCTAGGCAAGAATACTGAAGTGGATTGCCATTTCCTTCTCCAGGGGATCTCCCTGACCCAGAGATTGAAACTGCATCTCTTATACCTCCTGTGTTGGCAGGCAGGTTCTTTACCAATAGGGCCACTGGGAAGCCCTGGTGTAATATATATATATATATATATATATATATATATA
>NW_011494735.1:4190094-4201110 GCF_000754665.1 Bison bison bison | reverse complement strand
ATATATATAATTTATATTGAAACTGTAGGTCTTAAATAATTTAATTTAATTTTTGTATATATAATGCAATAGATGCATGGAGGAGGGAAGATGAAAATAAGCCAAAATTTTCACTGTTCTTGCTGTAGGATAGTGAGTTTATGGGTGTGCCTCCCTTTTTCTTCTCTGTTTCCTTCTTATTCAAATGTTTAGTATTATGTTCATGTTACTTTAAAAGAAAAACTATTTTAAAGATAAAAAAGTATAACTTGCAATGTAGTCACTGGCAGTTACTCCAAATGAATAAGGAATGACAAGGATTGTTTTCAACCTTGTTGAAATTTTCACTTAGATATTTTACAGTATAGATGATTTGCATTTGAACACCAGCTAAAAATATAGGACCCTGAAACTGTAAACATACAGGTTTAAAACAGTAAGCTCTTAACCCTGCTGTATTTTAGACTCACGCAGATCTTTGGAAAACAAAATACTGATGCCCAGACCAATTACATCAAGATGTTCCTCTGAGGGTGAAGCCCAAGCTTGGGTGTTTTGTTTTAAGCTCCCCAGGAGCTTTTTCATGCAGCCAGAATTGAGAAGAGCTAGTTTAAGTTGCATAACAGGACTGTGTCTAAAAATCGTTTCATTGTTTTTTTCTCCTCTCCACCCCCATTATTGGATCAGGTCAAGTCACACTAATACACTTTCAAAGCATCCTATACCATTCTTTCTGTCAGTCTCTAAATAACTGTGGACATATGTATTTACATCACTTTTCCATTCATGTCTGCTTCCCCTACTGATGAGTCAGGTGATGAAAGGGACTCTGATATAAAATGAGTTCTAAACCAGCTCCACAGTGTAGGTAATCAATAACCATCTGCTGAATAAACAAATCAGGGTCAAAATATTTACAGATTAGATGATGGGTGTGTTCCACACTCAGGAGAAAAGTGTCCCATTTTCCTTCCCAAGTGGGCCAGGCTGGCCTGAGAGGAGAAAGAGAGCCAGAGGGAACCAGAGTAAGGCTGAAGCTGGATGAATCACAAGTGAATGGAATACACATCCAGGTTTGCTGAAGTTTGGGGTTTACTAGACACAGGAAGCAATTTCAGAGAGAGGTGTGAAGAGCTCCCATCCCCAAGGCTGAGAGGCTGATTCCCAAGGTCAAATTCCTGAGCAGAGGGGACAATAAGGATACCTATGCTGTCCAGACAAGTTTCAAAAGGGCTCTTGAAACTCTGAGATTCTATGCCACTTATTTAAACAGTAACTGTCGGGTCAAAAATTTGGAAAGACTACAAGAAAGTACAAACTTTTTGTTTCATGAATAAAATGCCCAAATCAGTGAATTGATGTTGTGTTTGTAAGATCCATGCTTCCTGAATGTGCACAAGTAAGGGGAAAGATAGATTGAGATAAATGATAAATATGATGCCTTACTTAAAGACCATCTTAAAACTGTAGTAGCTTCCAAAAATATAGTATGGAGGAGTGTGTTATGTAACTCTCATTTCTAAAGCGACTCAGATATGTGATTGATCGAGCGTTCGAAATAGTCAGTGGTTCAACAATTCAAAGGTTGATTCTAAATACATTCACGTATCACTGCAGATATTGCCTATCTAGATACAAAGACAGAACTCACTAAAGAATGTCAAGGACACATGAAGAACATTTCACAGACTGTAAATGAGGGGACAGTTTTGTCTTTATCTTTCTATAACCACTTACTTTTTTCATTTAAGACATTTGCATCATTTGGCACAGAAGCTTATAAATTAAAAAACCAATTAGCAAAGACACTTGAAACAAAGCTTTTAGAATTGTTTGAGAAGGGAAAAAAAGTGTAAAAATTCATTTTTGCATACACAGCTAGAAATGAGAATTCTATGTACATTTTTGAGAGTCAAAAAGGATCATCATTTTCTGAGAACTTCACTGCATGGAGTATTTTTAATGTGGAATTGAAGCGAAGACAGGATTTTATCATTTCTAACTAGCTCAGGAGAAATTACTTGCAAAATGAAAGGCTTTCTCATTAATTACAATTCTGGTTTCTTGATGTAAAAATCAAGGATGTAAATCAGTGAAGCAAACCAAATGGGATACAGAGGCAATTCCTTTAATCAAAAGAACACAACAATAGAACAAAGAGTGGGCAGGCACTAAGTTACCTGATTTCTTTAAAGACTGTTAGTAAGATACAGTACACACAGGAAAGCATTCTTCCAATACCACAGATGTCCTTGCTCACAAAAAGCTTTCATGCTGAAGCAAGGGACTAAACGGAGTGTCTTTCTTCTGCTGGAGTATGCAGTCTGGGTGGACATGTGACTGATGCTTTGCACCAGGCATACTGGATGTCACCTGATCTGTAGTTGCACACCCCACCTCTGGCACTTCTTTCTGAGCCTTCTGTGCTGCTTGCCCAAAGCCTTGCCGGCGACAGGAACCTCCAGATTTGCTTGCTTGCTGCCTGCTCTGCCCCTGTGTCTGCCACCAGCCTCTCCGCAGTGTGCCTGAGCTTGCGGCTAGCTTCCCGAGCAGCCCCATCAGCCTACTGGCCGTGACAAGAGCCCACAGGGACTGGTGGAAGACAATGCCCCAGCAAAGCTTGGAGTGCAGATGTTCGCCAGGCATCTGTATGTGACATCTATCGGCTCCCAAGCTGGATACCACCAAAGAATGAATAACACAGATGCCGCTGCTGTAAGAGCGAGCCAGGCAGAAGCAGGACAGAAGACACGCCCGGCAAAAACCTCAGTAATTATGTATCTGTCACCTGATTATTCTTACACATAAGAAAAGTAGTCCTGGGTGTGAAAGGGGACACCTGGATGTAATGCTAGTTTGAATCGTGGGTCTTCCACTAACCAGTTATGTGATCCTGGGCAAGGAATTGATATAATTTCTTCATTTCAGGGTTACTGGAAGAATTCAATGAGACCCCTCACCAGAGCTGTGGCAAGAGGCTTATGCTCTCCCAGACCACCTCTCAGGGGCTTTGGGTCAAACTGGTCTAATCCCATCTTTCCCTAGTTGCCCAGTTCACAAGCCTCAAGGCTCCAGTTCTCATGAGTGAACCTAGTACTGGGAGTATTCTTGAGCTAACTCAACACGTATTGTGCTGTGTGCTTAGTCACTCAGTCACGTCCCACTCTCTGTGACCTCATGGACTGTAGCCCACCAGGCTCCTCTGTCCATTGGGATTCTCCAGGCAAGAATACTGGAATGGGTTGCCATGCTCTCCTGCAGGGATCTTCCCAACCCAGAGATCAAACCCAAGTCTCCCACATTGCAGGCGGATTCTTTACCATCTGAGCCACCAGGGAAGCCCATGAATACTGGAGTGGGTGGCCTATCCCTTCTCCAGGGTATCTTCCCAATCAAGAATCGAACCGGGGTCTCTTTGCATTGCAGGTGGATTCTTTACCAGCTGAGCTACCAGGGAAGCCCATATTAAAGGCTCCTGTTATGTTGCAGGAATTGAGCAAAATGTGTACGTTTCCTGAACATATAGAATTTACATGTCAGATTAGAGAAATAAACATTGATCAAATAATGATGCTAGTGAAAGAATAACAAGCTGGAGAAAACGCTGTGAAAAAGAAGCACAGGATGCTCTTGGAGTCAATATCAAGGATACTAGGGTTTCAGGGAAGGATTTCCCACAGAAATGCCCCATAAGCAGAGAATTGAAGGATAAGAAGGAATTAGCTGGATGAAGGGAAGGCTGGGGAAGAGGTGGCAAAGAATGTGGCATTAGGAACTGAAAGAAGCCAAAGTAGCTGGCATGACTTGGGGACCATGTTTGGGAATTGGGCTCTTTCCTGAGAGCAATGGAAAATCACTAAAGGGTTATAAGCAGGGTGACAACAAAATGAGATTTGCATTTTAAAAACGCCACTGGATACTGTGTGAATAATATGTTGGCCAGATGAAAGAGTAGAAGAGGGGAGACTAGTCTGGAGGCTCTTGCCATGATGTGGCTGGAGCTGCTAATGGCCCAGCCTGCAGTGTGACAGTGCAAAGGATGAAGGCTGTGGTGACAGGGTTGAACAAGACAGGCTGGGTCTATGCCTTTGTGAAGCTTCTAGTATTCACAGCTGGGGTGAGTACTGAGTTCTATGAGTGCATGAAGCAGAAGTTCTAGAATACCCTGCTGACTCTCTCGCTTCCTGAGCCTGGAGCCTGGCCTTGAGACAGCCCTTCCAAGAATAAGCCCTGTTCCCTGAACCATCAATGAAGTTGATGGTTCATTGATAAATCAGTTTGGTGATGACTTCTTGTTGGATTTCTCTTTTAAAATTTTATCTATTTGAAAAAGCGAGTACCTGCCAAACATCAAACTGGTCCAATTTCTCTATCATAGTTTTCTTTTCCAACCCCAAGCCCAGAATAGAACCTACTGACCACCCAAACTTTTCAGTTAGAACCTCAAACCATCACCAAGCAGGTCCTCAGAATCTGACCCACCCCAGTAAGGGTTCTGTGCCAAATGCCAGACGTCCTCCTGGTTAGACTGTTACTGAATCCCACTCATTCCCAAGATACAGGAGCAGCTCTCCTCTAGGTTTCATTGCAAACCCTTAGTTCCAGCACTAGAAACTTGTGGAAAATAGGGTAATTGTACATCCTCATCTTGATATATTAATGACAAGTTTTGCTGAATTATTATTATCATGGTGAAACTGTTATAAAAATCTTTGCTAATGTACACAAAGGCAGAGAAGAGATACTGCTTTTGAAAAGCACTCAAACAAAATATTCGATATTCTTTTCTGCAAAGACAAACCATTGTGGCTTTCATTTTAGGTTTCAGAATGTAAAAAGAAAAGGAGATTCTGACCAAAACCCTGAACTTATGAAAATTACCGAGGAATGAAAACAGAATTTTAGAATAAGTGGTTGATATGACTTTTCCACCTGTACCATTCCATGTGGTAGAGTGCATAATGAAAGCAACTATGCAGGTTAACAGTGCCCTGCTGAATGATAGTTTGTGTTGATGGCGTCCTCACATCAACCAGTTCAGGTAAACAATAATGAGAAGCTTCAAGAGGAAAATAGGAGTCTGGTTCAGTTAAAATAATGATTAATTCACAACTGCAATACACACCTTGGGAAGTTTCACATAAAGAAGCTGGCTAGCTGTGCAGTAGGATGTACTGGGCCTATTTATCTCTGAGTTGAACTGCATCAGTGATGTGGGCTGTGGGGTACTGACTCTATTCTTAAAAGACTTGGGTCTTCCAGAACTGAGTTTTATAATAATTGGTCTTTACAATTGAAAAGAAATTCTTACACAAAAATAGGATCCCTTCTTCCCCCCTCAAACACATACTTGACCATCTCTCTTCTAATTTCTTTAGGAAACTAACACAAGATACATGGGAATTAAAAACAATAACTTCTACTTCTGGCTCTCCTTCTGATCTTTTGTATGATGGCAGAGCAGCTCAAAAACTTCAACATCTAAATTAAAATTTGGCTTTTAATTTGTGCTCAAAAGCCAGAAACGTGCAGGTATTACTGAAATGACTGATGTGTGACCCATGGTTTTTCCACATTAGGCGTGAATACAGGATTATCTTTTGGTTTGTGATTCTTACAACTGCCTCTGCAGTTTTCCTCTAGGAGTCAATGAGGAAAGCAGCTATCAATCTGAGCTACCAGTCTGATTTTCCTTCTCTGTCCTTGGTCACATCCCTGCCACACACTGGATCACAATCTGTCCTTAAGACAGACCACAAAGTGGCGGACAGTTATTTAGACATTCACAGCAACTAAATCAAACCCCTACCAGGCAAGGTAATCTATTGCTCTGTGACCAGATGCTGCAGTGACAAAATCCGGCAAATGATCAGTTGAGTGTGGATCTGGGGAAATGGCACTGGCAGCATCCTCCTGGTTCTGGGAGGGACAGTGTGGGCTGGTGGAATAAGAAGTTACTATGGAGTCAGGTTGAATTGGGTTGCAATTTTTACTGAGCCTCCTATCAGCTGGAAGGCCTTGAACTGTTAATCTTTTTGAGCTTGAACATTCTTGTCTGCAAAATGGAAAGACAGTAAAATCTACTTTGTAGATTGTTGCAATACTTTGAGATAATATATACAAAATCTTATCACAGAGCTTGGCACATAGCAGGCAGTTGGTAAAATGTAGCTTGTTTCTGAGACTCCCTTTCCATCTATCCTCCCACTGTGGTCAGAAGATTCCTTCCTTAAACATAATTGTTGCTGCTGCTGCTGCTGCTGCTAAGTCGCTTCAGTCGTGTCCAACTCTGTGTGACCCCATAGACAGCAGCCTACCAGGCTCCCCCGTCCCTGGGATTCTCCAGGCAAGAATACTGGAGTGGGTTGCCATTTCCTTCTCCAATGCATGAAAGTGAAAAGTGAGAGTGAAGTCGCTCAGTCGTGCCCGACTCTTCGCGACCCCATGGACTGCAGCCCACCAGGCTTTTCCGTCCATGGGATTTTCCAGGCAAGAGTACTGGAGTGGGGTGCCATTGTTTGCCTTTTTTGGGTGGGGGCATAGTCACATCTATCCAAGGAGACTTCCCTGTAGCTCAAATGGTAAAGAATCTGCCTGTGAGGCAGAAGACCTGGATTTGATCCCTGGGTTGGGAAGTTCCTCTGGAGAAGGGAATGGCAATTCACTCCAGTATTCTTGCCTGGAGAATTCCATGGACAGAGAAGCCTGGCAGGCTACAATCTGTGGGGTTGCAGAGTCGGACATGACTGAGTGAATAACACACACACACACACACACACATCTATCCAAGAGAAGTCCCAATGACTCAAGAGGTAAAGAATCTGCCTGCAATGCAAGAGATGCACGTTTGATTCCTGGGTTGGGAAGATCCCCTGGAAGAGGAAATGGCAACCCACTCCAGTATTCTTGCCTGGGAAATCCCGTGGACAGAGGAGCATGGTGGGCTACAGTCCATAGGGCCAAAAGAGTTGGACACGACAGAGCCTGCACACGCATGCATGCATGCATTCACTTACCCAAATGTATCTGCCTGGTCTAGTCACTCTCATACAAATGATTCTTACTTATTCTAGCCTGAGTTTCCTCCCTGGCCTGAAAAGTCCTTCTTTTTTACCTCTGTCTATCCAAATTCCTCCCATGTTTGCATTTGGTTGGTTGGTTTTTTAAACCCACTGCAAGTCCTACTTCCTTCTTTAGAGGAAGCCTTGCTCACTGACCTCCCTGTGTGTTTATAAGGCACCTACAGGTAATCTGCCAGAGAAGGCAATGGCACCCCACTCCGGTACTCTTGCCTGAAAAACCCCATGGACAGAGGGGCCTGGAAGGCTGCAGTCCATGGGGTCGCTGAGGGTCGGACACAACTGAGCGACTTCACTTTCACTTTTCACTTTCATGCATTGGAGAAGGAAATGGCAACCCACTCCAGTGTTCTTGCCTGGAGAATCCCAGGGATGAGGGAGCCTGGTGGGCTGCCGTCTGTGGGGTCGCACAGAGTCGGACATGACTGAAGTGACTTAGCAGCAGCACAGGTAATCTACACCTCACAAACCATACCAGAACTTCCTATATGCTAATCTCCTCACCAACAGATGGTAAATCCCCTAGTTCAAGGATAGTATCACAAACTAATCTGTGTCTACCATGGTTTTCAGTAAAATTTTGACCATGTGACAGACTCTTACATTTCTGTTAATGGACTCACCATAGGGTATTCTCTCTTTATGTTGACTTTACTTGATTAGTAAGTACTTGTAATATTCATGCTTTCATTGGAGTTGAAATATAGCTTTCAATAAAACAGAGGTAGAATCGTGTTTAAAGTCAACTGCAACTGCAGTTTCTATCTATTCCTAATAAAAAATTAGATTTGTGAGACTTAAAAGTATTCCAATAGCTTTTTTTTGTTCCATCCTTTTCCTCCAATAGGAATAACTTAAAGCCATCCAAGGCCTAAAATAAATGAATGAATGTGTGCATGAATGAAAGAAGTGGAGGGATTCTGAACAAGAATTCAGAACTTCTTACCTGCAAAAGCTTGGAACATTTGATTAACCACATAGAAAATCTTTTAGAAAGAGCTAGCAGCAATCTTCTGCTAGGCTTCCTTATTATTCTAAAGTGATAAGATATTTCCACAAACAATTATTTGTAATCTAGTTTATGATATTCTAAAGCATCTCCAAAGCAAATTAATTTTCATTTACTTAATGGTTTAAAAATAAGTGGAGTCCATTTTAAAAGTAAACTAAAAGCTTACTTTTAGCAAAATGGAATAATAACCCCTTTGTCTGATCACAAGAATGCCAAGCCTTATAGCTCTATATTGACTGAATAAAGGTGTATAATATGGTGCATGCAAAATAAAGGCTCTGTGCAAGAGAGAGTGCCAGACTTAAGTCAGAATCTTTGAAGGGTGAGCTAACAACATCTATGGCTGACAGAAATAAAGAGTAAGTGAGGGTTCCTCAGTTGTAGATAATCCAGATTTGACTGGAGAGCAGTTATCTGTGGTCAATAATTATCAAGTAGAACCCCAGAAATCAAGTAGCAAGAAAGAGTGCCATCACAAGAGAAGTGGTTGATGGGACTATGACCCTGGAAACACCTCTCAATTCTGATTGTACTTTGAACCACCTGGGAAGAGTTAAAAAAATCATATCAGGCTATCAGTCCCATAGATCCTGATTTAATTGGTCATCGGGGGATCCTGAGCATTGTGTGTGGGGGGGTGTATTTTGTGTGTATATTTTGCTCTGTTTTAAAATTTCTCAGGCAATTTTACTTGGTAAACAGCATTGAGAACCAGTGGTCCAGGTGAGTTGCAACATGCTTAATTTTCGTGTTAGTCGATCAGTCATGTCCAACTCTTCGTGATTCCATGGACTACAGCCTGCCTGGCTCCTCTGTCCATGGAATTCTCCAGGCAAGAATACTGGAGGGGGTTGCCATCTCCTTCTCCAGGGGATCTTCCTGACCCAGGGATTGAACCCAGCTCTCCTTCATTGCGGGAAGATTCTTTACTGTCTGAGCCACACACACATTTTTTAAAAAGAGTTAAACAATTAAATAACTGATATTTACCGAAGTTATGGCCCAAGATAATGACGATTGCAGCTAACATTTATTTACTAGGCATTTACTCTAAAATTATTTCTGACACTAAAATCTTAGTATTTACTGAGAGGTTACCATATTCCACGTACAACAACCCTATGAGTTGTATGTTTTATCATTATCCCTATTTTTCAGATAGGAAACTAAGACACAGAGAGGCTAAGTAACTTGCCCATGGTCACACAGCTAGACAGTAGTAGAGCTGACAAAGGAAACCACGTCTGTCTGAAACAAACCCTGTCTGGTAACCATCTCATGACACTGGCTCCTGATGAGTTTTATCTAAAAAAGCAACCTTCTTTTCTAGCAGTTATGCCAAATAAGTCTGAGTATTTGATGGATAGTGTTATCCTTTTCTACTTAAATATGCAAAACCATAGAATCAGCAAGGAATCTCAATCCAAAGTCTAGCAATATATGCAGAAAAACTGAGAATGAATTGCGCATTTAACTGAGAAAATTTCTGATGGATACTATTTCTTTTACTATGGCATAGAAACACTTACAATATATATTAATGATCTAGTATCTATTTTAAAAATTAAATTCATTTGTGGGTCAGATTTTTATTGTCCTAAACTAATACCTCTTCAAAATGAGACTCCCAAGTTCTATCCTAGCAAGATTACTTCTGACGAAGACATTCAAGAAATGGTGTTCAAGAACAGGCATATTCCCTACCTTCCTTCCCCTCTTACATCCACTCCCCTACAATACCCTCCCACCTAAACTTGGAATTAATCAAAATGTATCTAAATTCTATGATCAAGTAGCAGTGGGAAAAGTGACTTACTTTCCAGGTCTGAAAGCCTGACCTCTATCTTTTAACCCGTGTCAGCCCTTGCGGTTTAAAGCAGATTCCCTCCGTGATTTATTTATGTGATTTAAGGATTATGATTGAGATGCTAATATCAGCTGATGACTTTTTTTTTTTTTTTTGAGATAACAAAATTTTATTTACATCTATTTCCATTTAATATATCACATCTTCAGGACAGTGATGACTCTCTTGAATGCCACCAGAGAATTCCCATTGCTGAGCAGTCAGTTGTCTGTTTCAATCTAAAAAGTTCCACAGCAGGACCTTAATCAGACTGAAGAAGACGAGTGTCACTATCACTTGCTTAGTAACATGAATCAGCACAAGAATTGGTTTGGACATAATTCAGATAACAAACATATGAACTGTTTTCCTCGTAGGGGAGCTTAGCATACACAAAACCATAATGTTTTCATGGCTGATACCTGATAGGTTAAGCAAAGTATTTACTATGTAGTTTGAGTATTTCTAAATTAACATTGAATTTGCATTATTTTATTATGTTTTAAGAAATATGCTGGGAGATTTTTCAAGTCATTTTGATCAACTTATGATTCGAGAAGGATGATTTTATATACTTCTGGGCTTCTGGCCAATACTTTGATAGGCTGACAATCAAATCTGACTGGCCTGGTTTCTAAGCAAGACTTTGGGTGTGCTAAAAGCCAATAAATGCACTGTGTCTCTTACTGCCCTCTGTTGGCTGGAGTGAGGACTGCTGGTTGGAGTAGAATTCAGTAACCTAAGATTTGTTTCTAGCAGGAGATGTGCAAGGCACTTGACTTCATACAGGTCAACTTCCAGAGCAGTCTGATTGTAAGATTTGACAGTAGGATTAATTGGCGCCCACCATTCCAATCCCGAAGAAAGGCAATGCCAAAGAATGCTCAAATTGCCCCACAATTGCACTCATCTCACACGCTAGTAAAGTCATGCTCAAAATTCTCCAAGCCAGGCTTCAGCAATATGTGAACCGTCAACTTCCTGATGTTCAAGCTGGTTTTAGAAAAGGCAGAGGAACCAGAGATCAAATTGCCAACATCCGCTGGATCATGGAAAAAGCAAGAGAGTTCCAGAAAGACATCTATTTCTGCTTTATTGAC
>NW_011494735.1:4189149-4189513 GCF_000754665.1 Bison bison bison | reverse complement strand
TTATGGCAGAAAGTGAAGAGGAACTCAAAAGCCTCTTGATGAAAGTGAAAGTGGAGAGTGAAAAAGTTGGCTTAAAGCCCAACATTCAGAAAATGAAGGTCATGGCATCCGGTCCCACCACTTCATGGGAAATAGATGGGGAAACAGTGGAAACAGTGTCAGACTGTATTTTTCTGGGCTCCAAAATCACTACAGATGGTGACTGCAGCCATGAAATTAAAAGACGCTTACTCCTTGTAAGGAAAGTTATGACCAACCTAGATAGCATATTCAAAAGCAGAGACATTACTTTGCCAACAAAGGTTCATCCAGTCGAGGCTATGGTTTTTCCTGTGGTCATGTATGGATGTGAGAGTTGGACTGT
>NW_011494735.1:4184719-4189049 GCF_000754665.1 Bison bison bison | reverse complement strand
AGGCCTGGCGTGCTGCGATTCATGGGGTCGCAAAGAGTCGGACACCACTGAGCGACTAATCTGATCTGACAATTATTTCTAGGGATGGACCCATAGCAAAATACCTGCACATGCATTTTTTTCATTTCACAAAAACCTCCTCACCTTGCAAATAAGAAGCAGAAGCTAAATTCCACACATCACCAAGTAGCTTCTCCTTCATATAATTAAAGCAAACATGGAGATTTTTCTACACCGCATTTCTTCTGCTTACTACTTCTCACTTTTCTAGGTTAAAAGAAATCTTTGGTAACCACTCGTCTTTCACAACGAACGTCACTAAATATTTTTTAACGATGATAGAAATAGAAACAGAGGAGATTGTATAGAGGTAATAATCAGGCACAAATAGTTTAAAGTGATTATCCAGTGGGTGTGGGGCTGGAAATGGGGTGAGAAGGGAGACAGAAGACTTTTACTTTGATTTTAGACTCTCTTGTTATGTAATAGTTTTATCGTTATCTTTCTGAACTTCCAAATCTTTTATAAATAGTTTAGTTCAGAGACAGCAGAAGAAATATTTCTGTGCCTGGGTAGTGACAGAGTGTTGTGGCAGGTAACTTAGTTAGGGGAGAACAGCTGCTATAAAAAAAAATAAGCCCCAAATGGACAATGACCCAGACACCATAGAAGTTTACTTCTCTCTTTCAGAGCAAGGTAGTTCCAGGTGAGTGAGGTGGGACTGCAAAAATAGGAGGAAAGGGAGGAAGATAGGCTGTGTTACACATAGTCATTCAAGAACCCAGGATGGCAGAGGCTCCACCATCTTCAGCACATGGTTTTTAACGTCACCTGAGAATCAACACTGAGCGGGTAGGATGGGAAAGGACATGGAGAACTACGCATGCGAGGATTTTTAGGGGTCATTACTCCTGCTCACATTCCAGTGATTGGAAATCAGTCAGTTGGCCACACCCAACTGCAAGGGAGACTGGGAAATATGGACCAGCTGAATACTGCAAAAGTAGAGAACCACATGGAGCTCTGCTTAGCAGATAGGCATTCTAACCCAAAGGATTACCATATATTCTTCTAGGATCCCTGTTTTTGGGGACCCATAGTCAAATCTAAGGATACTTGGACAAAACCCAAAGACAAGATGTAGAACATCTTCTGTGGCACATCCCCACCTCTGAATTCAGCTGAAGTTGAACGGTTCCCATGCTCACTGCTTGTGTGCCACCTGGAGTGCCCCTGTAACTCTCAGTTCTGCCTCTGGGATTTTTCTGAAACCACAAGAGTTTCCTCAACTAGTGCAGGGCAGTCTAAAAGTATAGAGGAATTAATACCCTGGGGACAAACCTAAACCAATGGTGGACAAAGCAGGTGGATTCTAAGGTACATCTTAGGTACATTCTAAGGTACATTCTTGGGTTTTCATAGTTTCCAGTGGAGCTGAACCCCAGACCCTCTGCACTAGTACCCAACCCAATAATGTACTACTTATGAACTTTTTCCATCTCTGTCACTCTCTGCTTAAGCTCTCTTTCCTGCTTCCTCAGGTCACCTCCCAAATGAAACACTTGAACTCAAGACAACTTACAGTCCCAGGCTCTGCCTTTGGGAAGAATGACCCAAATTAAGACAGAAGAGGAGTTAAAATGCTTGCCTTCAGCTTCTCAAGAAAGCAAACTCCAGGAATTTAGGAACCCATTCTGTGACAGGATTGAGGAAGGATTTGTTCCCTATTTTGGAATCCTAGGCTTGAATCTGCAGAGGTTATTGCTGGTTCAACTTGCAAGTGTACTGAACAGATACCTGACTTACTCCCAAACAGTTGATAACATTCTCTAACAGAGGGAAGTGTACGCTTGAAAGAATAACGTCCCTTGGGGACTGCAAGAGCCACATAGTCTAGGCAATTTGTTTGCAAGGAACAGAAAGCCTTTCAGGGTGGCTTAAGGAAAGAGTTTTAGTATGAGAATACAGGGGACTTCCAAAGCACTCAATTGCAGTAAGTGTGGTCAGACCACACAGTAACTGGAAATCACTGGAGAGCTATTTGCTGTCTCTGTCTATCCAGGACAACATGTTCTCTCAACTCTGCTCTATGTCCACTTTGGTCTTTGAAGTCTAGCTTCTGGGCATGGCTCTCAGTTTCTTAGTTTCTACCTTAGAATTATATTTCATGTGGCTTTGCATCAAAAAAAATGCACCAACTGTGGCCCAAACACTATGTAACCATAATTTAGTGCCTACCTCTTCATCTGGAGTTTAGTGTATGTGGGGTTTGAGGAGATGGAAGCCAAACTAGAAAAAGAAGATGGATGTGGCAGGAAAATTGACTTTTTTGGGGGGGGATGGCTGCGAGGGCTTCTCATTGTGGTGGCTTCTCTTGTGGAGCATGGGCTCTAGAGTGTGCAGGCCCGTAGAGTATGCAGGATCTAGAATAGTTGTGGCACACGGGCTTAGTTGCCCTGCAGCACGGGTGATCTTCTTGAACAAGTGATCAAACCTGTGTTCCCTGCATTGGCAGGATTTTTAACCACTGGACCACCAGGGATTTCCCAGGGTGGGTATATTTTTGATATGGAAACTAGGGTAGAGCGACCACAGCAGAAGAGATCACTTTAGTTATGACAGGCCAAAGCAAATTAGAATGGTAGCTGGAGAAGGTCTAAGATTAAAGAATTAAGACTGGAACTGGATGATGAAAGGAACAGAAGCAAGTTATGGCATATGTGTTAGAGAGCAATGGTGCCATGCTACAACAGGTATGTATCTGTGGCTACAAGTAATAGAAAGACCAAGTCTGGCTTAAACAATAAGAATATCTAATTATGTCACCTAAGACACCTGGAGATAGGCTATTCAAGAATTGGTTAATAAAAGAGGTCAAAGATGTCACCTCTCTGGGTTGGCTTCTCTGTCATTCTCTGGGTATTACCCTAAGGGTCAGACCATGACTGCTGTAACACCAAATGCTCCCATATGAAAGGCAGGGACATTTTTATTTTTTTGGTAACTGTCCCTTTTATCAAGAGTTAACCCTTCTTCAGATGTTCACAGCATCCTTCCCTTCATGTTTCATTGCGCAGAGTAGGGTCACATACCTAATCTTTAACCAATTACTTGCAAAGGGAAATTCCACTTTCAGATCAGATCAGTCGCTCAGTGGTGTCCGACTCTTTGCGACCCCATGAATCGCAGCACGCCAGGCCTGCCTGTCCATCACCAACTCCCGGAGTTCACTCAGACTCACGTCCATCGAGTCAGTGATGCCATCCAGCCATCTCATCCTCTGTCGTCCCCTTCTCCTCCTGCCCCCGATCCCTCCCAGCATCAGAGTCTTTTCCAATGAGTCAACTCTTCGCACGAGGTGGCCAAAGTACTGGAGTTTCAGCTTTAGCATCATTCCTTCCAAAGAAATCCCAGGGCTGATCTCCTTCAGAATGGACTGGTTGGATCTCCTTGCAGTCCAAGGGACTCTCAAGAGTCTTCTCCAACACCACAGTTCAAAAGCATCAATTCTTCGGCGCTCAGCCTTCTTTACAGTCCAACTCTCACATCCATACATGACCACAGGAAAAACCATAGCCTCGACTGGATGAACCTTTGTTGGCAAAGTAATGTCTCTGCTTTTGAATATGCTATCTAGGTTGGTCATAACTTTCCTTCCAAGGAGTAAGCGTCTTTTAATTTCATGGCTGCAGTCACCATCTGTAGTGATTTTGGAGCCCAGAAAAATACAGTCTGACACTGTTTCCACTGTTTCCCCATCTATTTCCCATGAAGTGGTGGGACCGGATGCCATGACCTTCGTTTTCTGAATGTTGGGCTTTAAGCCAACTTTTTCACTCTCCACTTTCACTTTCATCAAGAGGCTTTTGAGCTCCTCTTCACTTTCTGCCATAAGGGTGGTGTCATGTGTATATCTGAGGTTATTGAGATTTCTCCTGGCAATCTTGATTCCAGCTGGTGTTTCTTCCAGTCCAGCGTTTCTCATGATGTACTCTGCATATAAGTTAAATAAACAGAGTGACAATATACAGCCTTGACGATCTCCTTTTCCTATTTGGAACCAGTCTATTGTTCCACATCCAGTTCTAACTGTTGCTTCCTGACCTGCATACAAATTTCTCAAGAGGCAGATCAGGTGGTCTGGTATTCCCATCTCTTTCAGAATTTTCCACAGTTTATTGTGATCCACACAGTCAAAGGCTTTGGCATAGTCAATAAAGCAGAAAGAGATGTTTTTCTGGAACTCTCTTGCTTTTTCCATGATCCAGCGGATGTTGGCAATTTGATCTCTGGTTCCTCTGCCTTTTCTAAAACCAGCTTGAACATCAGG
>NW_011494735.1:4172571-4184509 GCF_000754665.1 Bison bison bison | reverse complement strand
TAAGGCCCACTTGACTTCACATTCCAGGATGTCTGGCTCTAGGTCAGTGATCACACCATCGTGATTATCTGGGTCATGAAGATCTTTTTTGTACAGTTCTTCTGTGTATTCTCGCCATCTCTTCTTAATATCTTCTGCTTCTGTTAGGTCCATACCACTTCTGTCCTTTATCGAGCTCATCTTTGCATGAAATGTTCCTTTGGTATCTCTGATTTTCTTGAAGAGATCCCTAGTCTTTCCCATTCTGTTGTTTTCCTCTATTTCTTTGCATTGATCGCTGAAGAAGGCTTTCTTATCTCTTCTTGCTATTCTTTGGAACTCTGCATTCAGATGTTTATATCTTTCCCTTTCTCCTTTGCTTTTCACTTCTCTTCTTTTCACAGCTATTTGTAAGGCCTCCCCAGACAGCCATTTTGCTTTGTTGCATTTCTTTTCTATGGGAATGGTCTTGATCCCTGTCTCCTGTACAATGTCACGAACTTCATTCCATAGTTCATTAGGCTTATTCATTGTTGTATTCTTAGAATCAGAGAAGGCAATGGCACCCTACTCCAGTACTCTTGCCTGGAAAATCCCATGGACGGAGGAGCGTGGTAGGCTGCAATCATGGGGTCACTCAAGTCGGACACGACTGAGCGACTTCACTTTCACTTTTCACTTTCATGCATTGGAGAAGGAAATGGCAACCCACTGCAGTGTTCTTGCCTGGAGAATCCTAGGGACGAGGGAGCCTGGTGGGCTGCCATCTATGGGGTCGCACAGAGTCGGTCACGACTGAAGCAACTTAGCAGCAGCATCAGCATTCTTAGAATTGAGAATGTTTGGCACTTGGTAAGCACTCAGCAGATACTTGCTGCATGATTGAAAAGGTTATAGATTTACCACTATTGGCTTGGATTAATCTGTGACTTGTCCTCTGAGGCAGGGGCCACAGCTTATCTTTCCTTAAGCATATTGTTTCCCCATAACCACATCCCATTCAGCCTTGACCATGCACACTTGGCATAAAAATTATTCCAAGATGCATCATCCAAATAAATGAAAAAGGTAAATTAATAAAAATTTTAGAAGAAAACATGGCAATATGCTAAAGTCAAGGCTATGGTTTTTCCAGTAGTCATGTATGAATGTGAGAGTTGGACTATAAAGAAAGCCGAGCACCGAAGAATTGATGCTTTTGAACTGTGGTGTTGGAGAAGACTCTTGAGAGTCCCTTGGACTGCAAGGAGATCCAACCAGTCCATTCTGAAGGAGATCCAACCAGTCCATTCTGAAGGAGATCAGCCCTGGGATTTCTTTGGAAGGAATGATGCTAAAGCTGAAACTCCAGTACTTTGGCCACCTCGTGCGAAGAGTTGACTCATTGGAAAAGACTCTGATGCTGGGAGGGATTGGGGGCAGGAGGAGAAGGGGACGACAGAGGATGAGATGGTTGGATGGCATCACTGACTCAATGGACATGAATTTGAGTAAATTCCAGGAACTGGTGATGGACAGGGAGGCCTGGCATGTTGCAGTCCATGGGGTCTCAAAGAGTCAGACAAGACTGAACGAATGAGTTGAATTGAACTGATGATTATCCTCTTTAAAACTGAGGTATAGTTGTGCAATATTATGCAATTTTCAGGTGTACAACATAGTGATTCACAATGATTAAAGCTTTACTCCATTTATAGCTATTATAAAATATTGGCTAAATATTCCTTGTGTGTGTGTTAGTCACTCAGTCATGTCTGATTCTTTGCAACCCCCATGGACTGTAGCCCACCAGTCTCCTCGGTCCATGGAATTCTCCAGGCAAGAATACTGGAGTGAGTAGCCATTCCCTTCTGCAGGGGATCTTCCCAACCCAGAGATCAAACCAAGTCTCCTCCATTGCAGGAGGATTTTTTACCATCTGAGCCACCAGGGAAGCCCATGCTTATAATATATTCTTGTAGCTTATTTATTTTATACATACTAATTTGTACCTCTTAATCCCCTACCGCTATCTTACCCCTCCCTTCTTCCCTCTCCCCACTATTATCCAGTAGTTGGTTCTCTATATCTGAGTCTGTTTCTTTTTTGTTATAATTACTGGTTTCTTTTATATTTTAGATTCCATACATAAGTGATATCGTACAGTATTTGCCTTTCTCTGTCTGACTTATTTTGCTTAGCATAATACTCTCCAAGTCCATCCATGTTGTTACAAATGGCAAAATTTCATTCCTTTTTATGGCTGAGTTGTATTCCATTGTGTATCTATACCACATCTTCTTTATCCATTCTTCTATTGATGGAAATATGCTTCCATATTTTTGCAATTGTAAATAATGCTGAAAAATATTGGGGTGCATGTATCTTTTCAAATTATTCTTTTTGTTTTTTTCATATATATACCCAGAACTGGAATTGTTGAATCATATGATAGTTATCTTTGTAGTTTTCATGAAATCTCCATGCTGTTTTGCATATAATGATCTTTTTAAGTATCATCTTGACTAGACTATGGCCCCCGGTCATTCAATCAGGTATTAACCTAGACGTTATAGTAAAGTCTTTTTGTAGATATGATTACAGTTCATAGTCAGTTGCTTTTAAGTAAGGGAGATAAGCTAGATGATCTCGGTGGACCTGATTCAGTCAGTGGAAGGCCTTAAGAGCAGAGCTGAGGCTTTGCAGATGAAGAAGAAATTCTGCTTGTGGACATCTGTTCTAATTCATGCCAAGAGTTCCATCCTACACTTCCTGATAGTTTGCCCAGTGGATTTTAAACTTGCCTGGTAGATCCCCATTTCACATTACACAAATTCTTGCAATAAATCTCTTAATATACAAATTTACTGGTTCTACTTCTCTGGTTGAAACTTGACTAATACCACTGCATTGTGGTAAACAAAGATTTTTTTAATCAAAAAAGCACTACTACAAAAGAAAACATTGGTAATTTGGACTTCATTAAAATTCTTTCAGGAATTCCCTGGCAGTCCATTGGTTGGGACTCAGCGCTTTCACTACTAGGGCCCTGGTCAGGAAGCTGGGATGCCACAGATCACGTGGGATTAGCCACAGATTACACTAGGAAAAGATATTCATAATACATATTTCTGTCAAAATATTCATGTTCAGAATATGTAAACAACTTCTACAAATCAATAGGGAAAAAAGTAAATAACTAAAAGTGGACAGAAAATTTGAATCAGCATTTTACAAAATAAGATAACCAAATATCCAATAAACATGAAAAGATATTCTGCATCATTACTCATTTGGGAAATGCAAATTAAAATCACAATGAAATACCACTAGACACCAATCAGAATGGTTAAAATTAAAAGGATCAATAGTGTTAAATCATGGCAAGGATTTGGAGGAACTGCGATGCTTACCGGAGAAGGCAATGGCACCCCACTCCAGTATTCTTGCCTGGAAAATCCCATGAACAGAGGAGCCTGGTGGGCTGTAGTCCATGGGGTCGCTAAGAGTTGGACATGGCTGAGCGACTTCACTTTCACTTTTCACTTTTGTGCATTGGAGAAGGAAATGGCAACCCACTCCAGTGTTTTTGCCTGGAGAATTCCAGGGATGTGGGAGCCTGGTGGGCTGCTGTCTGTGGAGTCACACAGAGTTGGACACGACTGAAGTGACTTAGCAGCAGCAGCAGCAGCTAAAACTAAATGCATCCAGACACATGACAGAAATTCCAGTTCTAGGAATTAACCCAAGAGAAGTGAGTATATACATCCACTAAGGACAGGAGTAGGAAGGTTCATCACAGCTTTATTTGTATTAGCCAAAGTGGAAGCAATTCATTGCCCATCAACAGAAGAATAGATAAACAAATTGAGGTATATTCATAAAGTAAAATTATTTTATTTAGCAATAAAAAGGGACAAACTATTGTTCCTTTTTCATGATGAATTTCATATCTATGAAGTTGAGTGAAAGAAACCAAGTTTAAAAGCATACATATGAGTCCACTTATACAAAGGTCAAGAATTGGCAAAACTAATCGGTGATGATAGATTTAGAATAGTGACTACCCACCCTTCCTCTCCATGGGATTGGGTGCAGTCTTGGAAGAAGCAAGAGAGAATATTTTGAGGTGCTGGAAACTTTCCAGATCTTGATCTGTGTGGTAATGACACAAGTATAAGCAGATACAACAATTCACTGAGCTATGCACTTGCAATTGGTGCTTTCAGTATATGGATACTATCTCTCTATAAAAGTTAAAAAAAAAACCAAAACACTAGGGGATTCTCGGAGAAGGCAATGGCACCCCACTCCAGTACTCTTGCCTGGAAAATCCCATGGACAGAGGAGCCTGGTATGCTGCAGTCCATGGGGTCGCTACAGTCCATGGGGTCGCTACAAGTTGGACATGGCTGAGCGACTTCACTTTCACTTTTCACTTTCACGCATTGGAGAAGGAAATGGCAACCCACTCCAGTGTTCTTGCCTGGAGAACCCCAGGGACAGGGGAGCCTGGTGGGCTGCCATCTCTGGGGTCACACAGAGTCGGACATGACTGAAGCGACTTAGCAGCAGCAGCAGCAGGGGGTTCTAGTCCCAAGAACTGTTGGGTAAAATGAACAGTATCTACCAGAGCCACTTCAGGGGGTCATGCTTTCTCTACATTGTGCTGTGTGCTTGCTGTACTAAGTTGCTTCAGTCCTGTCTGATTCTATCCGACCCTATGGACTGTAGCCCGCCAGGTTTCTCTGTCTAAGGGATTCTCCAGGCAAGAATACTGGAGTGGGTTGCCATACCCTCCTCCAAGGGATCTTCCTGGCGCAGAGATCAAACCCAAGTCTCTTATGTCTCTTGCACTGGTGGACAAGTTCCTTACCACTAGCGCCACATGGGAAACCCCTCTCTGCACTACCTGATTGCATTTCCCACTGGGTCTTTGAAAGAGAACTGTGTTAGAAACACTTTCTCAGGACATCCACCTGGGAGGCTGGTGGGATTTGGAGTCCTGGGAGTTCAGAATTCTAGTCAATATTCCTCTGATCATTACTTGGAGTGGTACAACAGGGTATAAAAGGAACAGATAAGATCTTAAGTTTAAATCTGTTGCCTAAAATTCAATTTAGCAAATGTTATGGGAGGCCTGAGTTTTTACTGCCAGAACCAATAATGAAGATAGATCTAGAGACATAATTATTTATGGTTGGCACAAATAAGCACAACTTTCAGTTGCCAAGTGGGAACTGAAGAGCTCCTTGTGTATTTTATTTGGTTAGAAGGCTTAATTTAAATAAAGCACCAGGTGAAGACCTTCTGCTATCAAAATTATTCAAAGTTTGTCCTAAGTGACGTCCTCTAAAACATAGACCCATCTGTTTGTTAAACGTTCCATTTAAACCTGATGTCTATTTCTTCCTTATTTCAGACTGAGGATTTCTGGATCAATATTTTATTCAAGTTTTAAGCATAGATATGCCACTATTACCTAATAGAAAAAAATTATCAATAATAATATAATAGACGGTGTGTGCTAAGTTGCTTCAGTTGTGTCTGGCTCTTTGAGACACTATGGACTGTAGCCAGCCAGGCTCCTCTGTCCATGGGATTCTCCAGGCAAGAATACTGGAGTGGGTAGCCATTCTCTTCTCCAGGGGGATCTTCCCGACCCAGGGATTGAACCTGGGTCTCTTGCATTGCAGGAGGATTCTGTACCATCCGAGCCACTAGGGAAGCAATAGACTATTGCTTCACCTTCTTGGAACTAAATGTGCACAACTAAAAACTTAAATACAGTAAATGCAAATTCTTTACCATTTGAACCACCAGGGACACCCAAATGAATTAGAGTTGGTTTTTCCTGTTTGCTTTTTAACCTATCTTTCCTCTGCCTTTAACCCTGAACTAGAATGATTCTAGGTTAAGCTTCCTGAGCACAGCATTGACTTCCCAGTTGTTGGTTCTTACATAAAAGCTGCATTATATCACCATAGCAAGAGTCAGTATCTGTTTTCTGACAGATCTGTCTCCTGGCAAACCAGATAACTATGTTGAAGGACCTAAAGCAGGACTATGTTCTCCTCCCTCCCATGCTTTCTTAAAATGTTCTTTGACAGAAAACCCGTAGATGACCTGGGTACATTCCTCCCTGCTGGAGATATGAATTAGGAATGGCTTCAAAATTGCTCAAAGTTGGAATTTTCATGGTAGCATTATGCCCTTTTTCCTATTTCTGTGATGAGTGATTAGATTAGTAAAGCCTCTTTGAAAATTTTCCTTGCTAAGTTACCTCATCCATACATGATGATGAAAAAACAAAACAAAACTTCGGGGACTTGAATTTGCTCATTTATTGAAAGACCAAAATAGGTTCTTAAGAATGATCCTGTCTTGGTTATAGTTACTCCTTTGGTGAACCTTTGAAATGAGGAGGGTGTGGGAGATTGAAATTTATAGATGTGGCTGCAATAATATTTTTGTTCCCAAATGCTCCTCTAAACTCTACCACTTCCCCATCAATACCTCCTGGAGTCTTTATCCCTTCCTCTTGAACCTGGGCAGACCTTTGTACATTGCCTCAATGGATGGACTGTGATAGAAGTGACAGTATGTGGTTGCCAAGGCTAGGTCAAAAAAGGCAATATGACTTCTACCCGACTTTCTCTCTCTCTTTCTGCCCTTCTCCCTCTCCCTCTTTCTTTCATTCTGAGCCACCATGGAAGAAGCCCAGCTAGCCTAAAGCCATGCTGCTGGAGAGACCATATGCAGAAGCTACATAGAGATACAGTTTCACAGTTGCACAGGGGCCCAGCTGTTCCAGCCCCAAGCTGGATGAGTCTCCTCAACCTGATACCAGACACGTAATTGAGCAGACCGTCACGTGATTCTAGCCCCAGTCACTGTCTGCAACTGCATAACTGCCTAGTTAAGCCCATCCAACACCTATAACTATGAGAGATACTAATAATAACCAGTTTTATTTTTCATTAATTAATTAATTTTTGGATGCGCTGGGTCTTTGTTGTTGTGCATGGGCTTTCTCTAGTTGCAGGGAGCAGGGGCCACTCTCCGAATGTGATCTGCAGGCTTTTCATTGCAACGGCTTCTCTTGCTGCAGAGCACAAGCTCTAGGTTCGTGGGCTTCAGTGGTTGCAGCACACAGGCTCAGTAGTTAGGGCACACGAGCTTAGTTGCTCTGAAACATGTGGAATCTTCCCAGCGCAGGGGTCAAACCTGTGACCCCTGCATTGGCAGGTGGATTCTTTTCTACTGTATCTCGCCAGTGAAGTCCACCAATGTTATTTTAAGCCACTACGTTTTGGGGTAGTTTACTATGCAGTGATGGGCTTCCCAGGTGGTGCTAGTGGTAAAGAACCCACGTGCCAATGCAGGAAACACAGAAGACTTGCATTTGATCCCTGGGTTGGAAAGATCCCCTGGAGGAGGGCATGGCAACCCACCCCTGAATTCTTGCCTGGAAAACCCCATGGACTGAGAAGCTTGGTGGGCTACGGTCCATAGGGTTGCAAAGAGTCAGACATGACTGAAGCAACTTAGCAGGCACACATTAAAACACAGCTTTAGAAACACTTTGTTGAATTTGTTGTAAGAACATCATTAAGGACACTGTTTACTATATTACTTAATGTCCCAGGTATAAAACACCATATCAGAAAAAAAGTTTTAGAGCTAAGTTCCAATAAAATTAAAAAAAAAAAGTAGAATGTTTTGCTTTTGTAGTCAAGAAAAATTATGATTGACCTTTATTTTTTCAGCAGAAAATTCGAATTCTCACCTGTGGCTCAGCTTAGATAATTCTGTGGAACCCTATTGCTTATATAATTTACTCCACTCCATTGACTTGTTTTTGCCTAATAGATGTTTCTAATGATCCTATTTATTATTTATATTTTCTAATGGATCATATGTATTCTTGTAAGCTTTTCCAAACACTTACGGAAGAGGAGAGAATAGAAATAAAGTGAGAAGAAAATGAATATATATGTAAATTATTCTTCTGAGACCTTACCAGGCCTCCCACAGGTCTCGTTTAATGATTTATTCATTTACCTCACAAATATGGATTAAACATCTACTATGAGCCAGCTTGGAGTAGGAAATGGCAACCCACTCTAGTATCCTTGCCCGGGAAATCTCACGAACAGAGGAGCCTGATGGGCTACAGTCTATGCGGTCACAAAGAGTCGGACATGACTTAGTGACTAAACACAACAAGAAATGAATCAGGCATCGTACATAGGGAGAGTATGGGCTAAAGCAATTATCACACGCACACAGAGAAATAGCATGTCTGAGGATGGCCTGGAGGTTTGGGTGCCAACAGCATCGGGCAGCAAATTCCAATAGTGGCCTCCCCGATCCTTCCCACAAATGGGCCCAGGGTAAGGGTGGGAGAAGCTCATGGCACCCCACTCCAGTACTCTTGCCTGGAAAATCCCATGGATGGAGGAGCCTGGTAGGCTGCAGTCCATGGGGTTGAGAAGAGTCAGACATGACTGAGCGACTTCACTTTCACTTTTCACTTTCATGCATTGGAGCAGGAAATGGCAACCCACTCCAGTGTTCTTGCCTGGAGAATCCCAGGGACGGGGGAGCCTGGTGGGCTGCTGTCTACGGGGTCACACAGAGTCGGACACGACTGAAGTGACTTAGCAGCAGCAACAAGGGTGGGAGTGGGAGTGAAGGTAGATCTTGGGTGAATACGCCCTTTTGGTTCTTGGCCAGGAACGTCCAGAGGCTACCATCTCAAAAAACTCTTTCCAGTTCTGGAGAAGTCTTTGCTAAACTTGCCCTTAGACCTGGATTGCCACATGTACACTGCCCAAGTCCTTTACCCACCGCAAGGCAACACTTGTAACTGGTTTGTTCCACTGCTGCCAATTATTCTTTACTGATTTGTTTGACTCCTCCTTTGGTCCTCTGGTCTTCCCTGGTGGCTCAAATGGTCAAGAATCTGCCTGCAGTACGGGAGACCCAGGTTCAATTCCTGGGTTGGGAAGATCCCCTGGAGGAAGGAAAGGCTACCCACTCTAGTGCTCTTGCCTAGAGAATCCCATGTACAGAGGATCCTGGTGGGCTGCAGTCCATGGGGGCGCAAAGAGTTGGACACAACCAACTAACGCGACTAACACCTGCGCTGGTCCTCTGCTATCTTCATTTGCACTGATTGCGGCAACTTTTGTATCTGTCTCTCAGGACACACCTGCGATCTCTCAGCTTCTTGTACTAAGGGTAACAACAAACCTAATCTTCCTTGTCAACCTTAAACCTTCACGTTCTTATCCATTTCATTCTTTTTCTTTTTTTGACTTGTCCGTGCTGCAGCTGCTAAGTAGCTTCAGTCGTGTCCGACTCTGTGCAACCCCATAGACGGCAGCCCACCAGGCTCTCCCGTCCCTGGGATTCTCCAGGCAAGAACACTGGAGTGGGTTGCTATTTCCTTCTCCAAAGGCTTGTCCGTGGAAGCCTATTTATTAATTTATCCTCTTTCTTGCATTAAGGTTTATTCAGGATATTGAATATAGTTCCCTGTGTTATAGAGTAGGACCTTGTTATTCATTCTGCATCTCTTAATCCCAAACTCCCATTCCATCCCTCCTCCTCCCACCTCCTACTTGGCAACCACAAGCCTGTTCTCTGCGTCTTATTTTATTATTTCTGACAGCATTTCCATGAGTGTTTCTACATTTTTTTGGTCTCTGTTTTTCTTTGCTAGTCTTTGCCAGCAGGGGGCTCTGTACTCTTGTCTCCAGGCATTCCCTCTATCACTTGAGGTATTTTGCTGTCTAACTCAATGAAACTAAGCCATGCCCGTGGGGCAACCCATGATGGGCGGGTCATGGTGGAGAGATCTGACAGAATGTGGTCCACTGGAGAAGGGAATGGCAAACCGCTTCAGTATTCTTGCCTTGAGAACCCCATGAACAGTATGAAAAGGCAAAATGATAGGATCCTGAAAGAGAAGCTCCCCAGGTGAGTAGGTGCCCAACAGGCTACTTGAGATCAGTGGAGAAATAACTCCAGAAAGAATGAAGGGATGGAGCCAAAGCAAAAAGAATACCCAGCTGTGGATGTGACTGGTGATAGAAGCAAGGTCCGATGCTGTAAAGAGCAATATTGCATAGGAACCTGGAATGTCAAGTCCACGAATCAAGGCAAATTGGAAGTGGTCAAACAAGAGATGGCAAGAGTGAATGTCAACATTCTAGCAATCAGCGAACTGAAATGGACTGGAATGGGTGAATTTAACTCAGATGACCATTATATCTACTACTGCGGGCAGGAATCCCTCAGAAGAAATGGAGTGGCCATCATGGTCAACAAAAAAGTCCAAAATGCAGTACTTGGATGCAATCTCAAAAACGACAGAATGATCTCTGTTCGTTTCCAAGGCAAACCATTCAATATCACAGTAATCCAATGAGTAATGCTGAAGAAGCTGAAGTTGAATGGTTCTATGAAGACCTACAAGACCTTTTAGAATTAACACCCAAAAAAGACGTCCTTTTCATTCTAGGGGACTGGAATGCAAAAGTAGGAAGTCAAGAAACACCTGGACTAACAGGCAAATTTGGCCTTGGAATACAGAATGAAGCAGGGCAAAGACTAATAGAGTTTTGCCAAGAAAATGCACTGGTCATAACAAACACCCTCTTCCAACAACACAAGAGAAGACTCTATACATGGGCATCACCAGATGGTCAACACCGAAATCAGATTGATTATATTCTTTGCAGCCAAAGATGGAGAAGCTCTATACAGTCAGCAAAAACAAGACCAGGAGCTGACTGTGGCTCAGATCATGAACTCCTTATTGCCAAATTCAGACTGAAATTGAAGAAAGTAGGGAAAACCACTAGGCCATTCAGGTATGACCTAAATCAAATCCCTTATGATTATACAGTGGAAGTGAGAAATAGATTTAAGGGCCTAGATCTGATAGATAGAGTGCCTGATGAACTATGGAATGAGGTTCATGACATTGTGCAGGAGACAGGGATCAAGACCATCCCCATGGAAAAGAAATGCAAAAAAGCAAAATGGCTGTCTGGGGAGGCCTTAACAAATAGCTGTGAAAAGAAGAGAAGCAAAAAGCAAAGGAGAAAAGGAAAGATATCAACATCTGAATGCAGAGTTCCAAAGAATAGCAAGAAGAGATAAGAAAGCCTTCCTCAGTGATCAATGCAAAGAAATAGAGGAAAACAACAGAATGGGAAAGACTAGGGATCTCTTCAAGAAAATCAGAGATACCAAAGGAACATTTCATGCAAAGATGAGCTCGATAAAGGACAGAAATGGTATGGACCTAACAGAAGCAGAAGATATTAAGAAGAGATGGCGAGAATACACAGAAGAACTGTACAAAAAAGATCTTCATGACCCAGATAATCACGATGGTGTGATCACTGACCTAGAGCCAGACATCCTGGAATGTGAAGTCAAGTGGGCCTTAGAAAGCATCACTACGAACAAAGCTAGTGGAGGTGATGGAATTCCAGTTGAGCTATTCCAAATCCTGAAAGATGATGCCGTGAAAGTTCTGCACTCAATATGCCAGCAAATTTGAAAAACTCAGCAGTGGCCACAGGACTGGAAAAGGTCAGTTTTCACTCTAATCCCAAAGAAAGGCAATGCCAAAGAATGCTCAAACTACCGCACAATTGCACTCATCTCACACGCTAGTAAAGTCATGCTCAAAATTCTCCAAGCCAGGCTTCAGCAATATGTGAACTGTGAACTTCCAGATGTTCAAGCTGGTTTTAGAAAAGGCAGAGGAACCAGAGATCAAATTGCCAACATCTGCTGGATCATGGAAAAAGCAAGAGAGTTCCAGAAAAACATCTCTTTCTGCTTTCTTGACTATGCCAAAGCCTTTCATTGTGTGGATCACAATAAACTGTGGAAAATTCTGAAAGAGATGGGAATACCAGACCACCTGATCTGCCTCTTGAGAAATTTGTATGCA
>NW_011494735.1:4164123-4172471 GCF_000754665.1 Bison bison bison | reverse complement strand
TACATCATGAGAAACGCTGGACTGGAAGAAACACCAGCTGGAATCAAGATTGCCAGGAGAAATCTCAATAACCTCAGATATACACATGACACCACCCTTATGGCAGAAAGTGAAGAGGAGCTCAAAAGCCTCTTGATGAAAGTGAAAGTGGAGAGTGAGAAAGTTGGCTTAAAGCTCAACATTCAGAAAACGAAGATCATGGCATCCGGTCCCACCACTTCATGGGAAATAGATGGGGAAACAGTGGAAACAGTGTCAGACTTTATTTTTCTGGGCTCCAAAATCACTACAGATGGTGACTGCAGCCATGAAATTAAAAGACGCTTACTTCTTGGAAGGAAAGTTATGACCAACTTGGATAGCATATTCAAAAGCAAAGACATTACTTTGCCAACAAAGTTTCGTCTAGTCGAGGCTATACTTTTTCCTGTGGTCATGTATGGATGTGAGAGTTGGACTGTGAAGAAGGCTGAGCGCCGAAGAATTGATGCTTTTGAACTGTGGTGTTGGAGAAGACTCTTGAGAGTCCCTTGGACTGCAAGGAGATCCAACCAGTCCATTCTGAAGGAGATCAGCCCTGGGATTTCTTTGGAAGGAATGATGCTAAAGCTGAAACTCCAGTACTTTGACCACCTCGTGCGAAGAGCTGATTCATTGGAAAAGACTCTGATGCTGGGAGGGATTGGGGGCAGGAGGAGAAGGGGACGACAGAGGATGAGATGGCTGGATGGCATCGCTGACTGGATGGACGTGAGTCTGAGTGAACTCCGGGAGTTGGTGATGGACAGGGAGGCCTGGCATGCTGCAATTCATGGGGTCACAAAGAGTTGGACACGACTGAGCAACAGATCTGATCTAAAGAGGGCTGTCCCTCCCTATTCTAAGGTTGGCAAATGTGGTTACTAATCATATTACCCTATATTGAGAGTCCAAAGACCATGATGTTTGGTTTGCTAATGAGAATATTCATAAATATTTTGTAGTTAAATAATAAATCTCTTTTGGCTTCTCCAAATGCTGGGTTCTAGGTACTTAAAAATGAAAATAAGCTTGGGACTTCCCTGGTGGTACAGTGGATAAGAATCTGCCTACCAACACAGGGGACAAGGGTTCAATCCCTGGTCCAGTAAGATTCCACATACAACTGAAGACACTACTGAGCCCGAGCTCTGGAACCCAAGAGCTGCAACTACTGAGCTCAACAGGGAAGTCACGACAACCAGAAGCCTGTGCACCACAACGAAGAGGAGCCCCCACTCACTGCAACTAGAGAAAGCTCCCACACAGCAACGAAGACCCAGCGCATCCCCCCACCAAAAAAATAATTCTAAAAAAAGAAAGAAAATAAGCCTGTCCTGTACAGGCCCTTATCTATGGAGTTTTAACTAACTGCAGTACCCTGAGCTAAATTTAAATAGATGCGAATTGCTTTTTAAAAAAAATATTCATATGCTGTCTTCCATTTACCTAATAAGAGATGCATGCTCTCAGCTAATTTCTCTGACAAATCACTGTCATAAAATGTGAGTACTCTCCCTGGCAAATAGTCCTCATGGCTGCCATTTTTTCCTCAATGGTGCATGAAAAGGAATAGAAATTCCCCTTCTGCATATAGGAAAATCATCAAGGAGGTGACTTTAGTAATTGTTCACATCACTGAGCACTCTTTGCTTAAAGTGTCAGTGCTACAGAATGAAGCTACATCCAGATGATGATGGCCCCATGAATTCAATACAACCTTGAAGGCTGAGGTCATCTCGCATCAATATGGTACATTTCATCTCTTGTTCTAGCCCTCCATTAACACCATCCATCCGCCCTCCCGCTAACATTTTGTCAAAGAAATATCCACCTCTAAGAACTGCTGTGTTGGCTGCTATTTTGAAGGATATGGCTCAAAAAGATATAATTTTTCATCTTCTTGTCCACTTGGTTGGGTGTATTAGTTACATCTTAGAGCAATACACCATGCTGTGCTTCTACAGAGAAGAATTAGGTCTATCCCATAGCCAAAGTGGATTTTATACACAACTCACTGCATTTCACTACACAGTGAAAGAAACACTTTCTTTCACAGCAGCTGGTTCCATGTTTGCTATTTATCCATACCTTTAAGTACCACCATTACCCACATCAACTGGACAGTACCTGAAGAAGACATAAGCCACGAGAGAGAGCCTGCAGGAAATCCTCCTACTTGCCAGAAAGCAACCTGTGTTTATTAACACTGAACATCAAGGAAATGCACTGAGTGGAGGACATCACTGTCTAGTTATTTTTCTAATGCAAACATATTACCTGCCCATTATAAAACTGGCATTCCTCCGGGTCTTGAAAAACCTTAACCTCATGGCTTACTCTATCAGTTAGAGCACTTTGCATTACAAGTGACAGGAAATCCAATTTAAAACCATTGAAACAACAAAGTCAAAGCCTTTGGTACATCTTAACTCAAAGATCCAGAGTGAGGGTTGGTTCTAAGAAGCCTGAACCAGCAGTACAAATTATATCATTAAGGACTGGGTTTTCCTCTCTCTGTCTCTCCACGTAGTGTTGACTTCATCCTCAGCCTCTGCAACAAGGTCCTCAGTAGTTCTAGAATGCTCTAATGATGACAAGATGGCTGCAGCAGTTCCAGCACATTCCATCATATCACATCATCCAGCAGATGCAAGCAGTTCGTCAGGAACTGAGAGGATTTCTTAGAAGCATATATTCCTTGGATCTCATCAGCTGTGACTAACGTATACGACCATCCCTGAACGAATAACTGGTACCTAGGAAATAAGATTGGAGCTTTCTACCCCAAAGGAAATCAAGATGTGGAATGGATTTGGGGCAGTGAAACAAAGTCTATGCAAGTATCTTACTCATGTGCATTTACCCTATCTTCTACAATTTTCATGCTACCTGACACCAAGTAAAGAAATCTTTGCTTCTCTAAACTGATAAAATTTTTCTCCTTTCTACTCAGGAGGTCACCTTCCACAAGTTATCTCATCTACTGCCAAGGCCTTAAATAACTTCTGTGACGATGCCTCTCAAAGTAGCACCTTCAGGCCAGACCTTTCTCTTGAATGTTAAAGAGATATGCCCAACTGTCTACTAGATATCTACATTTTTTTACTCAAAAGCATTTGAAACTCTTCTTTTTAAAAAATCTATGTGCTTTAGAGATACATGCTAAAATATTTATAGAAGAAATGATACAATATTTGGAATTTGGTTCAAAATATTCCAGTGGAAAGAGGGGGATGTGTGAGTTTAGCTTAAATCAGATAGATGAAGTGGTTATTGTTGAAGTGAAAGTTAAGTATCCATGACATTACCTACTATTCTTTCTACTTTGCATATGTATAACACTTTTCATAATAAATTTTAAAGGCACCTCAAACTCGACATGAATATGAAAGTTAAAATATGGTTCCAGCCATACAAATAAGACTTCAAATAACAGTGGCTTCACAGGAGAAAAAGTATTTCTCTTTTATGTAAAAATCTGATAAATCACTCCACAGTGTCAGGGGTCCAAGTTCCTTCTATCTTATTGTTTCCCTATCCCTACGGTGTTCTCTTGGACTTCATGGTCCCAGATGTAGTATCATATAACATTTCAACCAACAAGAAAGAAAAGAGGAAGGGAATATGCCACTCCTTTTAAGAGTGCAACCTAGAAGTCACAAACATCACTCCCTCTCAGATCCCATTCAGTTAAGTTCAGTTCAGTTCAGTCGCTCAGTCGTGTCTGACTCTTTGCGACCCCATGAATCGCAGTACGCCAGGCCTCCCTGTCCATCGCCAACTCCTGGAGTTCACTCAGACTCATGTCCATCGAGTTGGTGATGCTGTCTAGCCATCTCATCCTCTGTCGTCCCCTTCTCCTCCTGCCCTCGATCCATCCCAGCATCAGGGTCTTTTGCAATGAGTCAACTCTTCGCATGAGGTGTTGGAGAAGACTCTTGAGAGTTCCTTGGACTGCAAGGAGATTCAACCAGTCCATCCTAAAGGAGACCAGTCCTGGGTGTTCATTGGAAGGACTGATGCTGAAGCTGAAACTCCAATACTTTGGCCACCTCATGCGAAGATCCCATTACCTAGGTCTTAATAAACTAGCTGTAAGCAGGCAGGGAAATATACCGTCTTCCTGGGTAGTCATGTGCCAAACTAAAGAATTCTAATATTAAGAAAGACTTCTCTGAGGGGCATACTGAGGGGCAGTTAATAGTCTTTGGCCCATTCTGTCCCTCAAGTCACCAAAATATCCACATGCACCTTTCTTCTTATGCATTGATTTCCTCTCTAGGGGCAGAAACCACCAAAGTCCCATCTAGTTTTTGCATCCAGCTCAAAGTTCACAATCTCTGGTTAATTCTCATTCCTATTTATGACATCCACTTATAATTCCTTATAGTCTGGTAGCCTCTAAACTAAAAGAAAGTCACCTGCCTCCAATCATCCTGTTATAAATTGTAAAACAGGAATAGGATTGCCTATTATATATATATATAGAGAGAGAGAGAGAGAGAGAGAGAATGAGTAAAGAGAAGAATGGGAAAGAGGGAAAGACACAGCAGCCTCTGGTTCATTCCAACCATCAAATGCTACAGATGAGTAATTGCAGAGATTCCCTGCCCTGGTATTGGAGTGAGTCCCTAGGTTATCCCATATAGCAGTTGCTATTATTGCTGCCTGGGGGATGTGGAGATCTCTCTTCTGAATCCTTGCCCTTTACTCTCCATGACCCAAATTTTACCCTATGGGAGATTCTTTCTGTCCATTCTTGTCTCTGGTTACATCTAAAATAGTCTTTGTAGAATGTGCTATACTTGGGGCTGCTTAGTTTTCAAAAGGAATATCTGTGCTACAGGCTTGGGGGCTATTGTGCACATAATTACACAGTCAAAGGTTTCTGCTAGATATTTTTAAGCTGAAGACTGATCTTTTATCGAAAAGGCATGAAACAGATTGTCCCCTGAAACCTCCAAAAGGAATACAGTCCTGCCAACACTTAGATTTTAGCCCAGTGAGACTCATTTCAGTCTTCTGACCTCCTGAACTCTGATTTTGGAGGTTACCTTTAATTTTCTGAGTAACATATTTAACGTATATAGCAATATAACATATAATCTGTATCTACCTTTGTCTGAAGTTTTTCAATAGATCTATCATAATGCAGAACAGAACCTTAGCAGAAGCTATTGTATTCTGTATTTTGCCCCAGGCCTTCACACCAACAAAGATAATCTAATACAATGTGCTAATTTTACAATGGAGGAAGGTGACTTGCTCCAGATCGTAATTAGAAGGGATGCATTTGGTCCCTTTTTAAAAACCGTTATCAAGTTTTACAAAGTGGAGAACATAGGAGATAACACTTCCTCATTTCTTTACGTTCTATGCTACACATTCTTCTTGGTCTCTCCAGATCCACTTTCTGCTCTCTACCCCTTTATGGTACATCTTCCACCCTCCCAGTTGGCTTCATTCAATGAGAGGCTCTACCAGGAGATCCAAGATCAAGAGAGGAGAAATAACAGGTATTTACTGCCTAGGCTTTCTCTGCCGTGTGCCTCTACTGAAGGCTACAGCCTAGGCAAGCAGTCTTCTCTTAAAAGTTACAGATTTCTCCCTGAGCTTTAGCAACTGATGGCTCTCTTTGTCCCTTCAGGCTTGCCCTACAGTGCTTCATCATCCTTAATTAGTTTCTCTTATCCCTGCCCATGTTCTCATAAATGATTGCTCAATTAAATTCTCTATTTTCCCCAGTGAGCGCGGCATCCCTTTCCTGCTGGGTTCTGGCTGGCACATATTCCCAGAGAATTCCAAAGGAATATCTGTGTTTCTAAGGATTACCAGCTCCCCTACACCACACTGTACATATACTTTCTAATTTGAGTTGATGCTTATAAAGCATTCATCTCAGGGGCACGTATTACTAGATGCTCAATAATTGTTGGCTCTTTCCTGTTTCTTAGGTCTTCAACCTAGAACTCCATATCCTTATTTTTTTCAACAGGTCTTATTGAGGTTAAGTAACTTTTGCTCAAAATGTCACAGTTGGGTCTCAAATGACAGAGCTGGGTGTCAAACCAATATCTGTTACATTGCAGGCTACCATACCACTTCTTATTACAATATGATGAAATTTTATTTACATTTGTAACACTTGTTACTACCTACTACAGTGGTCCACACACAGTAGTTGGATTAAAAATATGTGTTGGGGAAATACCCTGGTGATCCAGTGGTTAGGACTTTGTGCTTTAGCTGCTGAGGGCCCAGATTCAATCCTGGTCTGGGAACTAAGATCTCTCAAGATGCAAAACAAAAAGAGAAAAAAAAAATGTGTTGAATAATGGAACGAATAAATTCTACATTAGAATTTATATGTAGAATTTATTTGTTCTGTTATTCAATTCTCTCTTTTTTTTGTCTTGTGTCTTGCAGAATCTTAGTTACTGGAGCAGGGATTGAACCTTGGCCATCAGCAATGAAAACACAGAGTCTTGGGGCTTCCCTGTTGGCTCAGACAGTAAAGAATCTGCCTGTAATGCAGCAGACTTGGGTTCGGTCCCTGGATTGGGAACATCCCCTGGAGAAGGGAATGGCAACCCACTCCAGTATTCTTGCTTGGAGATTTCCATGGACAGTGGAGCCTGGTGGGTTACAGTTCATGGGGTTGCAAAGAGTTGGACAAGACTGAGTGATTAACATTAACATTATACATTTGTTTAGTTGCCATAGAAGTTGTAGGAAAAAAATAAACAGTATGATTACTAACTTTGAGCCCCATTACTCCATAAAAAGTGATTTTTGATGTTGAAAAATACTTCCATTCACATTAATATTATTGTATTTTGCTGAAGTACAATCCTTCATGTGGATTGTATATTTCTGTTTCACCTCCAGTAATTTCCAGAAACAAATCATTAAGAACACAAAGACAGGGAGAATGGCATTGAAACATGTATAATATCATATGTGAAATGAATCGCCAGTCCACGTTCGATGCATGCTCAGGGCTGGTGCACTGGGATGACCCAGAGGGAGGGTATGGGGAGGGAGGTGGAAAGGGGGTTCAGGACGGGGAACACGTGTACACCCGTGGCAGATTCATATTGATGTATGGCAAAACCAATACAATATTGTAAAGTAATTAGCCTCCAATTAAAATAAATAAATTTATATATATATATATTTTAAAAGTAGTTTCCTAGGGCTACCTACAAATTAGTCTTAGTTTTTAAAATAAGTTTTAATATTTAATAAAAGTTATAATTAAAAAATAAAAATAAAAACACAAAGACAAATACATTTTACAAAGCACAAAATAAGACTAATTGTAACAAACAATACACTTTAAAGTCATGGAGAGAACCTTTTATTTTTAAACATTCAGTTCAGTTCAGTTCAGTTCAGTTGCTCAGTCGTGTCTGACTCTGCGATCCCATGGACTGCAGCATGCCAGGCTTCCCCGTACATCACCAACTCCTGGAGCCTACTCAAACTCATGTCCATCGCATCGGTGATGCCATCCAACCATCTCATCCTCTGCCATTCCCTTCTCCTCCCACCTTCAATCCCAGCATCAGGGTCTTTTCCAATGAGTTGGTTCTTCGCATCAAGGGGCCAGGCTATTGGAGTTTCAGCTTCAGCATCAGTCCTTCCAATGAATATTCAGGACTGATTTCCTTTAGGATGGACTGGTTGGATCTCCTTGCAGTCCAAGGGATTCTCAAGAGTCTTCTCCAACACCACAGTTCCAAAGCATCAATTCTTCAGTACTCAGCTTTCTTTATAGTCCAACTGTCACATCCGTACATGACTATTGGAAAAACGATAGCTTTGACTAGACGGACCTTTGTTGGTAAAGTAATGTCTCTGCTTTTTCATATGCTGTCTAGGTTGGTCATATCTTTTCCTCCAAGGAGCAAGTGTCTTTTAATTTCATGGCTGCAGTCACCATCTGCAGTGATTCTGGAGCCCCCCAAAATGACGTCTCTCACCGTTTCCATTGTTTCCCCATCTATCTGCCATGAAGTGATGGCGTCAGATGCCATGATGTTAGTTTTCTGAATGTTGAGGTTTAAGCCAACTTTTTCACTCTCCTCTTTCACTTTCATCAAGAGGCTCTTTAGTTCTTCTTCACTTTCTGCCATAAGAGTGGTGTCATCTGCATATCTGAGGTTATTGGTATTTCTCCAGGCAGTCTTGATTTCAGCTGGTGCTTCTTCAAGCCTAGCATTTCTCATGATGTACTCTGCATATAAGTTAAATAAGCAGGGTGACAATATATAGCCTTGACGAACTCCTTTTCCTATTTGGAAAGAGTCTGTTGTTCATGTCCA
>NW_011494735.1:4157251-4164018 GCF_000754665.1 Bison bison bison | reverse complement strand
ATTTGATCTCTGGTTCCTCTGCCTTTTCTAAAACCAGCTTGAACATCTGGAAGTTCACGGTTCAAGTATTGCTGAAGCCTGGCTTGGAAAATTTTGAGCATTGCTTTGCTAGCATGTGAGATGAGTGCAATTGTGGGGCAATTTGAGCATTCTTTGTCATTGCCTTTCTTTGGGATTGGAATGAAAACTGACCTTTTCTAGTCCTGCGGCCACTGCTGAGTTTTCCAAATTTGCTGGCATATTGAGTGTAGCACTTTCATAGCATCATCTTTCAGGATTTGAAATAGCTCAACTGGAATTCCATCACCTCCACTAGCTTTGTTTGTAATGATGCTTCCTAAGGCCCACTTGACTTCACATTCCAGGATGTCTGGCTTAGGTGAGTGATCACACTATCATGATTATCTGGGTCATGAAGATCTTTTTTGTACAGTTCTTCTGTATATTCTTGCTACCTCTTCTTAGTATCTTCTGCTTCTGTTAAGTCCATACTGTTTCTGTCCTTTATTGAGCCCATCTTTGCATGAAATGTTCCCTTGGTATCTCTAATTTTCTTGAAGAGATCTCTAGTCTTTCCCAATCTATTGTTTTCCTCTATTTCTTTGTATTGATCGCAGAGGAAGTCTTTCTTATCTCTCCCTGCTATTCCTTGGAACTCTGCATTCAAATGAATATATCTTTCCTTTTCTCCTTTGCTTTTCTCTTCTCTTCTTTTCACAGCTATTTGTAAGGCCTCCTCAGACAGCCATTTTGCTTTTTTGCATTTCTTTTCCATGGGGATGGTCTTGATACCTGTCTCTTGTATAATGTCAGGAACCTCCGTCCATAGTTCATCAGGCACTCTGTCTATCAGATCTAGTCCCTTAAATCTATTTCTCACTTCCACTGTATAATCGTTAGGGATTTGATTTAGGTCATCCCTGAATCAAATCATACCAGGTCATACCTGGTCCAGTGGTTTTCCCCACGTTCTTCAATTTAAGTCTGATGTCAATATAACATGTCTCAATAAAATAATATTTATATTTTCATATTTTATGGCTGCATGTTTTAAAATATACTAATAGGGGTAGGTATTTTTAAAAGTTTGGGGACCATAGGGCTAAACTATGACCTGTAGTATGTTAGAACCAAAATCATGTTTCTGTAGAGGTCATGGCCTTGACTTATTTGGGGTAAGTAAGAATGATAGCCTGTGTTAAGTATTTATGGACTGGATTTGCTGTCTCCAACCATCAGGTTTTTGTCTATGTGATGTCATTCAATAAGAGGAATGTGTTAGATAACAAGTGGAGTGTCCGCTTGGTTCAAAACAACCATCTTTCGCTCACAAGTCTCCACACTTCCCTAACTCACACAGTAGAAATTGTAAGCCAAGTTGTTACTCTGGGACCCCACTGCCTTAGACAAACTTGGCTGGACTAGGAGTAGACTTCTATTACAGCTGTGCTAAACAGTTGCTTTCTCCTTAGGTTTTATAATTGAAACTAAGACAGATGGCCATTTTCTTGAATAGTGGTTATTTGAATTCTGCAGCTGAGGCTGCCAATGTTGCAAGACCATGTGCGTGGAAAAGGAGAGAAGGTTCTTCCATACAGAGAAAAAGCAGATGTATAGGGAATCTTAGAATACGATCTCTCTTCTAATCCCTTTGCTAATCTTATATATTTTAATTTTATATTATTTATATTATTAGAGTGATGAGATTGTGGAAAGGGGGTTATAAAGAGAGCATGTGGGCAGCCTCGAGGAGACGGGTAGAGCAAGAAAATGAATTTTCCTCTAGAGCAGGGTCCTCAACTCCTGGGCAACATCAACTCCTGGGCAACAGACAGGTACCAGTCTGTTACCTGTCAGAAACTGTGCTGCACGCAGCAGGTGAGCAGTGGGAGAGTGAGGGAAGCTTCATCTGTACTTACAGCCGCGCCCCCGCGCTCGTATTACGTCATTCTCACAATGTAATAGTAATAACGGGCACAATGAAAGCAATGTGCTTGAATCATCCTGAGCCATCCCTGTCCCACCCCCACCACACACACTGTCTTCAACAAAACCAGTCCCTGACGCCAAAAAGATTGGGGAACGCTGCTCTAGAGCCTTCTGGAATGCAGGTCTCCCAACACCTTGATTTTAGCCCAGTGAGATATATTTTAGACTTCTGATCTTCAAAACTGTAAGATAAGATACTTGCATTGCTTCAAGTCACTCAATGTATGGTAACTTGTTACAGCAGCAATAGGAAACGAATGCAGGTGGGCCAGTAGGAAACTCCTCTACGATATTTAATACACGATTGTCACAAGGTACCTTGAACTTTCAGAGAATTCTCTGTAGCTTTAAACAACAGAAATTTAGAACTGAGAGGGACCTTCATGGAGAATTTGAGGGAAAGGACTTGTCTAAGGTTACTTGGCTAATCAGTTGTAAAGCCAGTACAAGAACCCAAGTCTCCTATCTTTCATCTATGTACAATAACAACTGTAACATGCCTAACAAAGAGACTGTTATGTAGAAGATACTCAATAAGCCACAGAGTTTGTCACTGCTGTCATTATTATTATGTATTTTCCTTTGTAATTCACTACAATGCCATTTTGTGGCCAAATAAGGAAGTACCCTGGAACAACATTTTTAAATCATCGAAAAGTTGGGGGAATGTGAGATGCAAATTACTGGGTGTAAGATAGGCTCAAGGATATATTTTAAAGCACAGGGAATATAGCCAATACTTTGTAATAATTGTAAATGGGAAGTAACCTTTAAAAGCTGCATATAAAAATCCCCTGGCAGTTCAGTGGTTAGGATGCCACACTTTCACTGCCAAGGATAAGGGTTCAATCTCTGGTCGGGGAACTAAGATTCTGCAAGCCACTCAGCATGGCCAAAAAAATTAAAATTAAGAAAACAAAACTGTATAAAAATTATTTTTAAAAATAAAATAATCAAAAAGCTAACCAAGAAGTGAGTTAGGAATTACCTGACCAAGAAGCAGAAGGGAATAGTGTCTATACATTCATAGTGCTTTTGTCCTAGGGGGCATTTTAATTTAATTTTTGTTTCTTTCTTTTTTTCTTTATTTCTTCTTTTTAAAAAATTTTTAATTTTTTAAAACTTTTTAATTTATGTTGGAGTATAACCAATTAACAATGTTATGACAGTTTCAGGTGCACAGCAGGAGCAACTCAGCCATATATATATATATATGTGTGTGTGTGTGTGTGTGTGTGTGTATTCATTCTCCCCTGGGGGACATTTTTAGATTCAAAAGAGATGACCGAGAGGTTGAACCCCACTTTTGACAACTAGAAGAACAAAATATGGAGTCTTGGATCTGTCAAAAGTGTAATTCTGGACCCGTCAACAGCGGGTGATTTTCGGGACTTCCCTGGTGTCCAGTGGTTGGGGATCTGCCTTGCAGTGCAGAGGACGAGGGTTTAATCCCTGGTTAAGGAGCTGAGATTCTACATGCTATGAAGGAACTAAGCCTTTGTGCTGCAATTATGTGCACCAACCTGATGCAGCCAAACAAATATATATATATATATATATATATATGTATTTAAAGTGATGATTTTGGTATACCACATTTTGGGCTGGTCTTCACAAGGGCAGTACCCTGGGAAGTAAAGGCCAGCCAAACTAAAGCAGTCTCCCCAAGGTCCCCAGTCCCCTGGGTTAGGGTGATCCTGTTTGTTGGTACTGCAACATGCCTCAAAGAAAATGAAAATCATCTTCCAATCATGGAAGAAAATCATATACATCTCACATTATTTCTTCAAATGTTTCAATTACGATGCCCAGCTTACAGTCAGGTAACAAGACAACATGAGTGAGAATCAGCACAATGAAGAATAACTAGAACAATGAAGCAATAACCGATACAACAAGACTCCAGATTATGGAATTATCAGAGACCAAAACCGTATACCAGTGATGTCTACTATATACAAAGAGACAAAACCTAAGATTGACAGTTTGAGCAAAAAAAAAAAAAAAAATTGATGCCATTAAAATGAACCTAAGTTTTAAAAAGAATCAAATAGAAGTTCTAGAACCTAAAATTAAAAAAAAATAAAAAAAATAAATTACAGTTCAGTAGATGAATTTAACACTATAGGAGAAAGAATTAGTAACCCAGAAGAAAAAGAAAAAGCTATTCAAAATGAAGCATAGGGAGATACAGATGTATGAAATAAAAGAGAGAAGGTAAGAGAAATAGTGGATAGAAAAGATCTAACAAACATTTAAATGGAGTTATATGAGAGAAGAAAGAGTGGGGCAGAAACAATATTAAAATAGGTAATATCTGAGAATTTTTCAAAACTCACGAAAGGCATCAATCAATATATTCAAAAGGCCCAATGAATTCAAGGCATCATAAATAAAAAGAAATACACCTCCAGACATACATAGTAAGAGGGCGGAAAACCAAAGTCTAACAGAAAGAAAATCTTTAAAGCAGCCAAAGGGGGAAAAAATTCCAATGACCTTCAAAATAACAGTCACACTAAGAGCTGTTTCACAGGTAGCAATAGAAGTCAGAATCTTGAAATGATTTTTACGTGTCCTGAAAGAACAGAAACTACTTTTATCCTCATGATCTCCTCAGATTCTTGACTTGCTCTTTCACTTGTTAGGACTCTTGTGATTCCTTTGGGCCAACCCCAGGAAATCCAGAATTCAAGGTTCTTGTTTCAAGGTCCGTAACTTAATCATATCTGCAAAGTCTGTTTTGGAATATAAGGTAACATAGTCCCAGATTTTAGGAACTGGAATGTGGACCTCTATGACAGGCATTATTGTACCTACTGCATTACCAGTCTAAAAAGTGCTCTTGCCTTTTATGAGGAGTGGTTCTTTTTTCCTATAAAGCCCTTTGGAAAAAGGGGAAACCAAGTGTTTCCAAGAAGCAAAAGTGGATAGGCATTTTTTTGTACATTAAACCACTATCAACCTTCAACCTTGATGTGGTAAACATTACCACCCCAATTTTAAAGATTCTGAGATTGAACCTGAGAGCCCGTAGGTTATCTTGACTGAGGTCATCTAGCTGGTAAAGTAACTGACTAGAAATTTGTATCCAGATCACCAGACCTGTCTATAAAACTTCAATGAACCAAGGTTTTCCACCATATCAAGTACAGTTATTACTTTTGCTTACCATTGTATCAGTAATTTCTGGGCAGGATGTATCTTATAAACACACTCTAACTTGGTGGGTTTTTAAAAGGATGAAAAAGAATAGGAGGAGGTTTCAAACTGGAGAGACTAAGGCGATGGCACCCTACTGCAGTACTCTTGCCTGGAAAATCCCATGGACAGAGGAGCCTAGTGGGCTGCAGTCCATGGGGTCGCGAAGAGTCGGACACCACTGAGCAACTTCACTTTCATGCATTGGAGAAGGAAATGGCAGCCCACTCCAGTGTTCTTGCCTGGAGAATCCCAGGGACGGGGGCGCCTGGCGGGCTGCCATCTATGGGGTCACACAGAGTCGGACACGACTGACGCGACTTAGCAGCAGCAGCAGCAGCAGTCTCCACTTGGGGCTTCTCAAGTGGCTAGTGGTAAAGAACCCCAGAAGGGATATGCTCCAAGACCCCTAGTGGATGCCTGAAACTGCTGCTGCTGCTACTAAGTCGCTTCAGTCGTGTCCGACTCTGTGTGACCCCTGAGACTGCAGCCCACCAGGCTCCCCGGTCCCTGGGATTCTCCAGGCAAGAACACTGGAGTGGCTTGCCATTTCCTTCTCCAATGCATGAAAGTGAAAAGTGAAAGTGAAGTCGCTCAGTCGTGTCCGACTCTTGGCGACCCCATGGACTGCAGCCTACCAGGCTCTTCCGTCCATGGGATTTTCACACGCTGCAGTAGTACCCAAAGCTAAATATACCATGTCTTTTTTCTGGACTAACAGGTAGTGTATAAAAGGTGCTAGACAAAAAGATGATTCATTTCCAGGGATGGTTGGTGTAGGATGGCTAAAGATTTCTTGGATGCTACCCAGAACTACAGCTACTTAAAACTTAGAAACTATTTCTGGAATTTTCCATTTGACATTTTTGGACTGCAGTTGACCCCAGGCAACTGAAACTCTCTTTCAGGACAGACTACTACATTGGCTGGCAAACGCTTTTTTATTAACCACGTGACTCCTGTTAAGCCGCTTAAGATTCTTTAGGCCTCAGTTCCCTTTATCATCTGTAAAATGAGATGTTTGGACCTAAAGTCATCTTTTCTAGTTCCCTTCCTTCTCTGACATTCTATGAGTATAAGAGAGGAGTCCCCTCGTCTGAAGATACCTCCACTTTATGGGGCGGGCCCAACGGTGACCGCATTCAAGTTTGAGACATTTAAACTATCCCACGAACAACCAACTGCAGCTCAAGGAGGTTAAAAATGACGGGCGATGAAAAGGGGGCGGGGGGAGGAGATGAAAGAAGACGATGCAGAAGATACAAATGGAAAGATAAACGGTATGCAAATGACATAAGTAGCATGCAAATAACTCAAGAAAACCATCAACCGGTAACTAGCATTTACGAGGCAGACGAAATTCTGCTGGTCTTTTGAGGATGCAGAGGTAAGACATCCTCTGGAGGCGCTCACGGAAAGCCGGGCTACACTTTTGGTGTTTCATCTAGACATAAAACTTCCATCTCCCTAAAAGCCCTGGCTGTGAGAAACGTAAGAAAAACTGAGAAATGAAAATATCACAAAATGCTTAAGTGTGCCAAAGACAACGTGGAAACTGTCTGGAGACAACTGGGACC
>NW_011494735.1:4112392-4156816 GCF_000754665.1 Bison bison bison | reverse complement strand
GCGCCGCCCGATCCCGGCGCAGCGCCCGCCTGCCCCCGTTTACCGCGCGTTTCTGGGCGCGGGCGCCGCACCCTCCGGGGCCCCGAGCGCGGACGCCGGCCACTGTGCCAGCCGCCGCCGGCTCCCCCTCGCCGCCGCCTCGCTCCCCCATTGTTGGAGGCCGGCGGGCGCTTCCCGCCTCGCTAGGCCCGGGCGGCGGGGCGGCGTGTGCGCGGCGGGGAGAACGGGCCGCCCCTGCGCCCCCACCCCCGCGGCTAGGTCGAAGAGGAAGCCCAGTGGGGCGCGCGCCGGCCTTCTCCTTGCCCCCGGCCCTGCCGCTCGGGCTCCGATTCCTTCGGTCGGTCCATTTTGTGTCTCTGTCGTCACTCGGTCGCCTCATGGAAGGCCGTGTTCACGGCCCTTTGTATCCCGCGCGCCCAGCTTCCTGAGCTCCCCTGCCCACGTTTGCTACAGGTTTTGGCGTGGCGCCGTCCCTGTCCTTCTCTCACTCTTTGGGAAGACGGCTTCGGTGCGGGCACGTTTGCAACAAGTCCTTTGACTTTCGGACCCATGGATCGTGTTTTGAAAGTCGGTGCACTGGCCCTACCTCGGTGGTCGAGGGCTTGCAGTGCCTCCGGGGCCCAGTCGTTCTCGGTCTTTGTGATGAAAATATCAGTGAAGCTAGGTGGCCCGGGCCCAAAGGAAGACTTGGAAGCGCGAGGGTTGGATGGAACAAAAAAGATGGTAGCTCACCAAGAGAAGAGATCAGAGTAGTGATTAAAGAATCTCACCCAAAATTCACATGGTGTTTGTTAGTTTTATAGCTGTTTCCCGATTTCCGAAAGCAAAATGTTTACTGTTCTCCGAGGGGTTTGGAAAGGCTGGAGAAAGTGAGAATGCAAGGTTTTTCCGGTATCTCATAGGCCACAGTTGCCTAGAAGGACTAGCCGCGGAGCTATGATGTCTGATGTTGTGCATCCTTGCAAAAGGTTGTTACTAGAGCAGTGACGTTTAAGCTGTAAGCATTCTGGTCACATCTGCTGTCTTTTATATAGTAACACATTAAAAAAAAGCAAATTGTGTTTAACTGCAGTGTTCCTAATAGCTTTCTTACATTTTCCAGGTCCATGTGAGAAGCTTAGTAAAATTCTGGTTAATGTGTTTTTGTGGGGTTTTTACCCCTCCGTTAAGGATTTTATTTGTGCAAGGAGTTTAAGGATTTTTTTAAATAGGGAAAACTAGAAATCCGGTTTTTTTTTTTTTTTTGTTTTGTTTTTGAGGGATGATGGTGCCCTTACGTTTAAATATTAGAAGAAAAGTTCAATTAGCTTTAAATGTTTTCTACTCCGTTAAAGAAGAGAGTATATTTAAACGTAACTCATTGTTATCAAATGTTAAGTTTTAAAATCTTTATTGTGTTGCGCTTAAATTTTTTTTTGCTATGCCTGCGTTGTGTCAGTGACAGTTTAGAAAGTTACCTTGAGTGCTAAACACAGTCGGATTCTAATGCTTTTTTTAAGATCAGTAAACAAAGACCTCTGGGAAATTTCTTTTCCTTTTATTTATCAAATGAGTGTAACATTCCATCGACAGGAGGTCCGTACCTGCAAGTAAAAAAACAAATGTTCAAGGCAGTCTTCATTAGCTCTCTTCCAAGAAAATATATTTCCTTTTGTCTTTCTAGTCACAGTAAAGGAAGAGCTGGACTACAATTTTAGAAGTTGAGCATTGTTCACAACCTTTTAATGAAATAACTTTTTGGGCTTTTGCATACTTAATTTGGGATGGGCATTTTTGTCATCTGTATAGCTGGATGGAGTGATACTTGCTTATCCCTGTGCACCAGCTAGTGCTGACCGAACAGGAGGTAAGAAGAGATTAAAATTTGGTAGCCCTGATGAACTGCTTAATAGGGTTCTTTCAAAAATAACATTTTGTGGATTTTACCTATAGCATTATATTGCACATGTATTTGAATGGTTTTTACCTCTAGGATCTTTATACTTTAGAATCAATTAATGGCATTAAATAGAGGGTTTGTTTTTGTTATTATTTTGTGTATCACTGGCCTTTGTAATCTACTGCTTGCTGTGATAATTCCTGTTTACAATATGGCCATAAATAGATAGTTGATGGTTTTTTAAGGTACATTCTTAATTTTTAAAAATGTTACTAGTATTGAAATATTTACCTGAAATTTTATCAAAATTAGAAGCAACTACAAAATTGTTGGTTGATTTAATTTGCATTCTTATTAGCTGGTGACATTACTAATATTGGTTGCTAAACTGACTTTATTTTGTTGTAGTTGAGTAGAATGTTTTGCTAAGTATAACGGGTTTTATTTCGGCTTCTAAACTGTTGTAAACATTTAAAGAATCTCTTCATTGTGAGCTGTAGTTTTAATTGCATTGTATACTTTGAAATTCTTTATAATATATGTGTTTTTTATTTTTTCTGTTTTAAATAATTATACTTGTATGATGTTTATTTCATGTATATACTTTGGTAAAGAGCAGTGTAAACCTATTTCAAAAAATGAGACATTCAATTGTCTTAGAAACTGTAATTTGGAGATGGTGTGAGAAAAAAGTTATTGAAGCTGTAGAACAGCTCCTTTCTTCACCAGATGAATTTAGAATGAAGAATAAAATTGGAGAAGGGAAGAATGCACAAGGGCCTCAGTTATCCTTTATAGCTGCTCTTTAGTTCTTAAATTGAAGATCTTTGGATGGAACCAAATTGAGAACAGTTGCTCAAGTGAAAGAATTTGAACTCCTTCCAAACCTCTATATTACTTGGATTTGGAGTTGAAAAGAAAGCTGTTGGTTTCAGTCTCTCACTGAATTGATAGTGTGTATCAGTGCAGTTTGAACTGGAATTTGTACTTGAAGGTAGTAGTTACTAGTCTCATATTTAATAATTACAGACTTTTATTTTGACCTAAACTAAACTAAATTTATTTTAACTCAGTTCAGTATTTTATATGCCAGCAAGGTAGGGCTTCCCTGGTGGCTCGGAAGTTAAAGCGTCTGCCTGCAATGCGGGAGACCAGAGTTCGATCCCTGGGTCAGGAAGGTCTCCTGGAGAAAGAAATGACAACCCACTCCAGTATTCTTGCCTGGAGAATCCCATGGAAGAAGGAGCCTGGTGGTCTACAGTCCACAGGGTCTCAAAGAGTGGACAGACTGAGCGATTTTCACTTTCACTTTCAAGGAAGGATACAAAGTATATATAGTGTCTAGACTAAGTGCACTGCAGTGGGATTACATAAAAGATATGACACACTGACAGGTCATGTGTTACAGAAACCACTCTTCTATGTCTGTCTGTATGTGTAAACTTTTGTTGGCAGAGGAGAGGAGAGGGAAGTCAAATTCTGAACTTCAGGAAAGCTTATCCTGGGTGCACTGAAGTAGTGTGTATTTTGCTTGTTTGGGGAGCAAAGCCCTTCATGTAGAATGTAGTTTTTGATGTACCTGGTGGTAGGTCACTGAGAGCAGTGCTCATTCAGTGATCTGACATTCAGACTTTAAAATGAAAATGTATGTAGATAGTGGGAAAAAATTCATTCGGAAGTTACAGACGTAGACATCCTTATAAGTGTACTTGTCTTTATATCATGACTCATTATACTTTACATTGAGTTATTGTGTGTCTACTATAGCCAATGTTTAGCTAATTTTGGAAAATAAGTTTTATTAGGCAAATATCTGTGAAATCTTATTTCTACCAAATTTATATTGAATAGAGAACCCTTTAAGATAAGGCATGTAAGATGGAAACTGAAGTAGGTAGAGACTGATTCAGAAACTTGGGTAGAAATGTTTAGGGGAGCTGTAACTCTTAATTATTTTATTATTTATAAGTAGTTCATTCTGTTGTTCACTTTGTGATTTATGTGCCATATTTGTAGTACCAAATTGGCTTCCTTACCATTAGTTGAGCTTTTAACAGGGATTGGAAACTGATTTTAATATCTACTTGAAATGTAAACAAAATCAGAAACTGAAATATTTTCTAAAAAGATAGGTATGTATTAGATTATCTGTTTTGTGGATTTTGTGGGTTAGTGTATTCTTTTCCATGGTATAGAAAACATTTTATAAGTGCAAACTTGTATTTTGCTTGTATTTCTCTAAATGGAAATTTTTTTTTTCCAATAGAGGAACTTTGAACAAGTGGCCTTTGCTGTGACATTAGTGGTGGTAACATAATGCAGGAGTGGCATTAATACAGTTTTAGGAACACCAAAAGTAGTGTTGTGCCTGTCAGGAAGAGTGAAGGTTACAGGACAACTATCACAGTCTTCCCAGTAATGTACAGAATATCTGACATTAAAATTACATGGGAGGTGATTAACAAAAGTATGTCCCTCTTCAGAGCAAGGGCATGGTGATAATGAAAAAAAGGTTGAGAAACATTGCTTTTAAGAGGAGCTAATTGAAATTTGGTTATTTTACTATCTGTCTTAATTTGAGTGTTGTCTCTGACCTGGCTACAGCTACTCATTTGTTGTGAGGAACATGATCTTGAGATGCAGAATCTTGAAAGGCTACCTTGCCTTTAAAATAATTATTGTAATTAAATGTAGAAAATGAAATAACTTAGTGGATTTTTTTAACAAACCCTAAGAGCTGTTGCCTACTGGAAGTTAAATATAGTGTATAGTTCTATTGGTTATTAGTTGCTATGAACAAATTGGGCAATATTTGTAATCTAAAATAATTAGAGGGGTAATATTGATTATTTTTTGTTTTTGAGTACCTTTACAATTTCCCAATGGTAATAATTGAAAAGACTGCATATAGAACTTGACACTGTTGACTGTTATTCTTTGACAAAGTTTGTCCAAATAGACTCTCAGAGCTCACCTTCTTTGTATGTGATCTGTGGTGGTGGTGGTGGTGGTGTTTAGTCCCTAAGTCATGCCCAACTCTTTTGGGACCCCGTGGATTGTAGCCTGCCAGGCTCCTCTGTCCATGGTATTCTCCAGGCAGGAATACTGGAGTGGGTTGCCGTTTCCTTCTGGGGATCCTCCCGAACCAGGGATCGAACCTGGGTCTCCTGCATTGCAGGCAGTTTCTTTTCCACTGAGCCACCAGGGAAGCCCTGACTTGTGATACTCATTTTACATAATTTTAGAACGTGCATGTTTTCCCCCCTTTTAGAGTGGGAACAGAAAGTAGGATGTGTTCTGTATATAATTATTTTTTTAATCTGGAGGATAGGTGTGATATGGTGAAGTTGAAAAGGAAGGTTACTGATATTACAGAAGAGTGTGTGTTTTAAGTTGCCTCTTAGTAATGGTGGTAATGTATTCAAATTCATTAATATTTTTTCACCAAGTCCAAATGCATACCATGGGGCTAAAAGTACAGGCTGTGGCCTTGGAACTGAGTGAAGCTAACTAGTCTACTTGGAAATCAAACCCCAGGACTGTGGTCTCAGTTAGCATCATATTTCAATCAGTTGGAAGCAGTCCAACTACCAGACCAAGTGACTGATATTAAATATCGGTAGAATCGTATCAGTATGGAAAATTGATTAGTATCAACACAGGAATTCAGGGATGGACAAAAATAGTAAGTTGTGACTCACCAGGTTAGTGTAGCTGCAGTTATTATGCCTGTAAATTATTGTCGACTTATGTGAACATTTTCCTAGATTTATAACTAGTGAAAAGTCAAATAATATTTCATCAAAGTATAGATTGAAATACTTTTAGTGCTACTATTAATAACCCTTGCATTCAGTTTTACTCTCCCTCAAACCATATATTGTGATTATAGTCTCTGCAGAGGAGGATGGAAACACAACTCCTTTTGAATAATAGTAACAATAATTTACTTGATGTGCAAAACTGGATTGCGAACGATTTCAAAGTGCCTGCTACCCCTTGTGGGAAACTTTGGTATCTTAAGTGTGTGGAATCAACTGCTGCAGCCGTGCCACCTGAAGCCTTAGCTACACTGAAACTTCTTAACAAAACTCAACCTTCTTTTTTCTAATTTTTACTATCACTGCTTTTTTCTAATTTTTTTTTCTTTTTTCTAATTTTTACTGTCACTATCACAGTTTTTACTATCATGTTCCTTGGTTTCAAAAAACTCAGTTCTCAAAGGTTATTTTGGTACTGCTGTGGAAAGAAAATTATGGCATTATTCAGTGATTTGTGGTCTTAGTTTCTGCCCATTGCTAAAGAGGGCTTTCTTCTCTGATGTACCTTAAGATTTTGTCCCTTAATAAATAAGTTACATACATTCAGCCTCATAACAATATTGTTATGTAGAGATTCTGTTGCATAATCAGCGAATTGGATAACTTCATTATGCAGAAGATTACCTGATATGCTATGTGTTATGAACTGATAAGTGGTATATTTCCCCTTCTAGATTTTTTTTTCTTTTCCTGTTTCTTTAAAAAAAAATCTTTTTCTGGCTTCCTTCTGAATAGCAAAACAAGAACCATGTTCCCTTGGGACTCTTATTATAACAGTATTTTGTTGATCTGTTCATAGTCATATTATTCATGCCTTTTTTCAATGTCATTCTTTATCCATAAAATGGTTAGTTCCTAAAACTATTAGTTTCTCCTTATCTACCATTTGTATTCATTCTTACTGAATTGTAATAATGGAGAAGATAAGAATTATATTCGTTTTCTAAGTGTAATTGCCTTTCTTTTATTACCTTGACAGAGGAGCCTGGTAGGCTACAGTCCATGGCCTCGCAAAGAGTCAGACATGACTGAGTGACTTCACTTTCACTTTTCAGAATGAAGTAGTTCACATCCATTTAGATACTTTGTGGTGGAAAGGAAGATAAAAATAGAGCTTTTCCTCTGTTACTGGCTAGTCAAGCCAGTGGCCCAGTAACTGTTACCAAAGGCAATTTAAATGATGCTCAGTGTTCTGCCACTACCTGCATTTCATTTTTCTTGTGCTTATTTACAGGTTGAACCCTATTTTTCTGTTTTTCTCCTGTTCACATATTTGCTTATTATTCATTTTCCTTTTACTTGCATATTACTTAGGCATGTAAGTGGCATCTCCTAGCCTTGTTTTAATTCTGCTGGTGACACTTGATGGCAAAACTTTACTAGATTCTTCCGTGTTCATGTCCCTTTTCTCTTGACCATGTAGATGTTTTGCTAATTGACTGTATATCTAAGAAGTCAGGTAAGCATTAACTCTTTGTTGACTGAGAATAATAAAACTTAATATAGATACTAATTTGGATAGTTTAACCTGTATTTTCTCTTTCCCTTGTTCATTTATTGTGACATATAGAATCATTACATAGCCATATTTCTTTATCCCTTTCCTGTGGCTTAGCTTACTATGCTTTTTCTAAAACTAACAGCTTCCACAGAATTGGGAAGCATGATCCTGAATACTATAGAAAATAATAGTTGTATTTTTCTGCAGTTAAAAATATTATTAAAGATTCATAATGGCTCTGATTTCTGTTTGTGATGTTTTTGTATTGAAAATTTGTAGTCAGTGTTGTTACTTTTAGAGTATTTCGCTTCCATGAAAAGTTCATTATTTTATTTTGTCTACATGTTATTCTGTTCCTAGAGGAACATTAGTTCTTATAATAAGTATCAGTGGGGAAATAGGATTCATTGTATAGAAATTCACTTTATAGGCACTGTTCAAGAAGTGCTGTAAAGTGAAAGATTTGTACTGAGATCTTTGACCTATGTCTTCTACCAAATTTTTAAAAGAAAATTGTTGAATAAATTTGCATTCACATCTGTTTTAGAAGTCATCTGACTATTGTATAATCTAGAACATTATTTCTGTATCTCAGGAAGCTGAATATGGTGGGCATGATCAGATAGATTTGTATGATGATGTCATCTCTCCATCTGCAAATAATGGAGATGCCCCGGAAGATCGGGATTACATGGATACTCTCCCACCAACTGTTGGTGATGACGTGGGTAAAGGAGCAGCACCAAATGTGGTCTATACATATACGGGAAAGAGAATTGCATTGTATATTGGGAATCTAACATGGGTAAGTGACTTGATTTGAATTAAATCCTTGGTGATTGATTTCAAACTATTCCAGTAGTTAATTTTTTCTCCAGTATATAAAATAGGAATTTCAAGTTATTAAATTGGTTCTACATGCTTCGTTATGCACCAAGGGGGGGACATGCATGTACCTTTTAAATATAGTAAGTACCAGAATCTTCTAGTTCTGAATTTTGTAGACATTCAACTTGTTTTGGTAGAGATTCCAGTTAAATGTAGTTCAATTATTTTATCTTTTACTACTCCTACACTTCAGCTATCTCAGTTTACAAAGGAAAATGCTCACATAAAGGCTCAAACCAGGATTCAGTAATGTAGGAGAGAAAGATACACAATATAATTCTTGTTTTTAAGAGTTTTCATTATTCAAACCATAATTACACACACACTGAATTTCATTTTTGCCCTTAAATTTGAAATATGATTTACAGAAATACTGCTATTATACATTGTATTTTAATTTGGTTTATGATACTACAGTAGTAGTAAACCTACAGGTTTATTGATTGGAGTTTCATTAGCTGAATGTTTAGTAGTATTATTATCTGTGTTTTATTAGCATTGAATCTTAAATATTTACTAAAATAGTCCGGTAGAGTTTTTGCATCTCTATTTAAAAACGTTTATTACACATACTTGAAAATTTAAAAATTGCCTAGAAATCAGTTGTTACTGTACATTTCCTTAATAGTATTTTATTTTAAATGTTTGCATATTTAAAAAGCTGGCCAATCTCCCATCATCTGAGCAATTTTTATAATGTTGGAGACAGTTGCATTGTAGATAAAAAGAGTGTGGTTGCTGAGGAAGACTGAGTTTTGGCTCCTATATATGTTTTATAACCTTGGACAACTTCTTTAACCTCTCTATTGCATAGAGTGTAAAACAGAAATTATATGTAAAATGGGACTTCTGTGTTTTGAGAATTAAATATTTGGTAAAAGGGTATGGTAGGCACTGAATACACATTAGGATTTTGTTTTGTATACTTAGAAACATAAGGTGGAGTTTATTTCCCCAAATAATTTCTTTTAAGAAAAAAAGCGGCAGGTGAGATTGGTTTATTGAAAATTTAAAGTCACAGCAGTTGAAAGCTGGAAGAGACCAAAAACTCATTAAGGGTTTTCTTTTTTTAATTCTATATTCTCTCTGAGGGTATGTACCTTCTATTTCCAAAACTCTTATCAAGGGACGAAAGTATGTCTTCAGGTGCTTTTGTGCTATTTAAAAATTGGAGACTGACTGGCGGTAATTGTACATAGTTTGCACTAAGGATTAATTTTGTCTGTCCTGAGTTTACCCTTACAAACTAAATTGAAACAATAAAAATCTTAGATATGTTATGATGGTTAATGAGGGGGAAATATCTTGCAGTGGACAACAGATGAAGACTTAACTGAAGCAGTTCATTCTTTGGGAGTAAATGATATTTTGGAGATAAAGTTTTTTGAAAATCGGGCAAATGGCCAGTCAAAGGGGTAAGAATTTTGTTTTAATTCTTTTTTTTTTTTTCACCCAATGGGAGTTTGTAGCTAACAATTACAATTTTAGGGGTGACTTTCCTTGAAGTTAATACTTATCTACACATGTGTAGGATGTTTCTTTTCTACACTGACAGGAGGTTCTTGGGCAAAGATTCATACTCATTTAATGTATCCTGTGATCTACCTCCCTAAAACTAGTGGAGCTGGGAGATTAGGTCTCTTTTCCAATTTTCCTGCGTTTTCTCCATTGTGGTTGAACAATGACAGTTTGAAGAAGCATCACTATCCCTGTGGTTAAGGGGTATTGGAAGATGGGCCACTGAAGAATACTGTAGCGTGGATGTTTTGCATTATTTGTTTAACTATTAAACTACACAGATGAGGTAGGATACTTATAAAATCCAGATGTCCAAAAGTAAGACAGTAAAAAAATAGAATGTCATCATCTGTAGGTGATTACTCTTGTCATTTTAGTGAATATACTTTCAGGTATTTTCCTAGTGCTTTATTTTTATTGCAAAAATAATAGGATTGCAATTTACGTTTTATAGTGTGTTTGATACACAGTAAAAAAATTAATAAATATACATCTTCTCTAATGTATTAGTTCTTTCCATTAGTTCTTATTTTTGGTTATTTGAGTTTTCAGTTTTTGTCTATTAGAAATAATGTTTTATTTAAATCTCTGGTATAGATTTTGGATTTTTTAGAAGATAATTTGCTAACTACAGAATGATAAAGTAAAAAAATATGCTTAATGTACTTATTTAATATCCAGTGTGCCAGTGTGCAATAACTAGGAATATTTTCAAACATGTGCAGAGTCTGACTGCTTTTCATGAACTCCACTCTACTGCCTGGTCCAAGCCACTGTTATCTCTTACTTGAACAGTAGCTTCCTACCTGATGTACCTGCCTTCACTCTAATTCTCTACAGTCTATATAGAGACATAGCAGAAGTTGAAAAAAAAGTGACATCAGTATTTGTCTCCTCAGAATGTTCTATTGATTGTCCATTTTATTCAGAGTAAAACCCAGAATCTTCACTGTGGTCTATAAGGCACGAAGACCTGTTTTCCCCACTCTGTTACCATCTCTGACCTTATCTCCTACTGCTGTTTACTTTGCTATGCTGCTCAGCTACATTAATTAGTCTTTGCTGTTCCTCAGACATATTGCTACTTGAGACCTTTACACTCTTTCTTCTGTTTGACTTACTTTTCCCCAAAATATCCACATTTGGGATCTTTTCACTTCAATCAGGATTCTGCCTGAGTTCCCCTTATCTGGCCACACTGTGCAAGAGCTTCGACTCCTATCACTGTTCCTTTTTCCTCCGCTTTTCTTACATTGTATGTTACTTGTTTATGGTCTTGTCTCCTACTAGATTTAGATTGTAAGTTCCAAAAGAGCTTTGTTCACTGTTGTATTCCCTAACCCTAAAGTGAGGCATGGCATATAGGAAGTGGTGCTCAATTAAATTAGTGAATTAATTAAATTGTCTCTAAATGTTGTGACCCAAGGTAATCTTGAATCAAACAGCAGACTTTGTTGACCAGGATCTAATTAAAGGACCATTTTGAATACTAGGCAGTAAAGACTCCTAAGAGACCTTCTGAGAATAATTTAGAATATTATATAACTTTATGAATTGACACTCATTCATTTTTTTTCTGTTCTAAATTTATTTTTCCTAGTGAGATACAATTCACATACTATAAAATTCACCCTTTTAAAGAATTCAAATCAGTGGACTTTATTTATAAAGTTGTACAACCATTATTATTGTCTATTTCCAGAATGTTCTGATCACCCCCAAAAGAAATCCTGTGTCTGTTAGCAACTGTCTTTGTGGATTTGCCTGTTCTGAAGAGGTGTCATAGAGAATGTGGTCCCATGTGCCTAGCTCCTTGCTCTTAGCAGATTTTCAGGTCTCATCATGTTGTAACATGTGTCAGTACTTATTTTTTAAAAATATTAATATTCCACTAAATATTATACTATGTGAATACACCACATTTAAAATGTTAAAAATTTAGAAATTCTGAAAATTTCATCCATCATTTGGTGGACATTTAGGTGGTTTCCATTTTTGCTATTATGAATAAGGCCCCTATGAATATTCATATATGAGTTTTAGAATGAGCATTTTTTTTAAGGAAATTGTTTCTTTTATCTAAATAGATTACACTGTAGTTCCCGTATGATTTGCAACTGTTCCAAAGCCACCCTTTTATATAGACAGAAAAATCTTTAGTGAAAGAAGTTAAATTTATCAGCATTTATAAAAATTTCTAATTTTGTTCTTAAGAATACTCCTCCTCTGTATTCATGAACCAGTTTGTATGAACGTAATATTTTCAGTCAGTTCTGTTAGGTACATGTATACACTCAGGAGTTTTGTTTCTTTTGCTGCCATAAGGCTTTTAGGATTTAGTTCCCTGACCAGGGATTGAACCTGGGCCATGGCACTGAAAGCTCCAGCTCCAAACCACTAGACCGCCAGAGAATTCCCAGGAGATTTATTGGATCATATTTTAACTCTGTTATATTCAACCGTTTAAGAAGCTACTGGGATATTTGTCGGAGTGTCTGTACTATTATATATTTTTTCATCAAGCAGTGTATGAGGGTTCTAGTTTTTCCCACATCCTCACTAGCACTTGTTAATTATCTTTTTGATTAGTGGGTGAAGTGGTATCATTACGATTTTGATTTACATTTTCCTGTTAGCTAATGATATTGAGCATCTTTTTATGGTGATGTTATTCGTAATAATTAAATTTGGGTTCTGGAAACAACCCAAATGCCTGTCAGTTGGTGGATTTTGAGGAAATGTGGTATATCTATATAATGAAATATTATTCAGTCATGAGAAAGAACTAATCACTGACACATGTTTTAACATGCATTAAACCTTGAAAACATCATGCTAAGTGAAAGAAGCTAGTCCCCATGAAGGACCACACACCGTGTTATTCACATTTAATGAAATGTCCAGAATAGGCAGATGTACAGATTTGTTCTTTAGGGTTGGAGGATGGGAGGAAATGGAGTGACAGCTGACAGTTATGGGGTTTTTTTTTTGAGTGATGAAAATGTTCTTAAAATTGATGTGGCTGTGATTGTAAAACTCTTGAGTATACTAAACAAACAAAGCATTGAATTCTGTACACTTTGAATAATATGATGTGTTATTATAAAAAAAGTTAGAGCTGGAAGTGTGACCATTGTATTCTAAGAAATATTTTGGGTTTTTTTGGTAGGTAAAATTAAATTCAAATCATTTCATTTTTAATAACTGCAATAACAGTTAATCCCTCCTCACTTTCTACCCACATCCCTTTAAACACCTTTTAGGTTTGCCCTTGTTGGTGTTGGATCTGAAGCATCCTCAAAAAAGTTAATGGATCTGTTGCCTAAGAGAGAGCTTCATGGTCAGAATCCTGTTGTAACTCCATGCAATAAACAGTTCCTGAGTCAATTTGAAATGCAGTCCAGGAAAAGTAAGCACCCCCCTCAGAGGCTTTTATTAAAAGATGTGCATTTTAACCAGTCTTGTTAGCATTTGTTATATGCTGTATTGGAGAAGTCATCTTAAGATTTATATTTAGTTCATTGGAGAATCCATTTTAGAAAATCCATGCTTTGAGTTTGATTTAAATTACTGATTATGATTGGTTCCGTGTACTGGAAACCTATGCCCATTTTTCTCTAAATGTTACAGACCCAACATTATACGACAGTGTGCAAGTTTTATAGCCCTGCCATTCTTATCCTGTCATTCCCATCCTAAAGAAAGGAAGAAACTACATTCTAATCCTTAGGTTGAAGGAAAGTTATGTGGATGTCTGTTATGGTTGGGGAGAAACTACTGATAACCAGAAAGTATTCGTTGATTTTCTGCTTGGCACCAAGACCTATCACCACTTGGTAAAGTGACTATAGAAAAGATTTGCCATTATATACTTAAAAATGTTATCACTTAAAGAGATAAATGAATGATAATGTAATTAATAGAAATTTGAGTGGTTGTTTTTCTTAATGTTCTAGCACTTAAAACTTAACTGATGAATGTTAAAAAGTTTGAATGATTTATACTTACTGAAATTTAGATTTCTGTTAGAGAATTTTGGTCTTGGCTGCTGCAGAATACTGGTATTTTGAAAGTAACTCATTATTTGTTTATCAGAAATACATTTAAGCCTAGATCTTTGAGACTTCAAAAGAATTTAAATAGATGTGAAGGTTTTCCTAAATGGGTACTTCTCATGTAGTTTGGACGGGCCCAAGGCATCTGGAAGTTAGTAAGCAGTATACATAAACTTTGATTTAGAGTTGTTTCTAATATCTAACAGTGGTTACATATCAGATAACTATTTTAATAAATGCTATTTATGAGTATTTGGATATTTGCAGCTACACAATCAGGACAAATGTCTGGGGAAGGTAAAGCTGGTCCTCCGGGAGGCAGTTCACGTGCAGCATTTCCACAAGGTGGTAGAGGACGGGGCCGTTTTCCAGGGGCTGTTCCTGGTGGGGACAGATTTCCTGGGCCAGCAGGACCAGGAGGGCCACCTCCACCTTTTCCAGGTAAAATTTTTCTTAAATTGCCATGGATAAAATGTGTCTACCTAATACCTCTTTTCCTTTTCTCTCTTTTTCAAGTAATGCATTATTAATGTGACTTACTCTCCTTGTTATGCTATTTTTGGAATCCAGGAAATTTGATCAAGCATCTTGTTAAAGGAACTCGGCCTTTGTTCCTGGAAACTAGGATTCCATGGCATATGGGGCACAGCATAGAGGAATTACCCATTTTTGGCCTAAAAGGTCTTTATTTTTCTCCAAACTTGCTTGACTTATATATAGAATATTTACATCCGTCTTATTTTCTTACCTCTTAAAAAATCCTTTCAAGACCATTTTTCCTTGTTTCACTTTCTAGCTTGTCATCAGAGTAGACTATAAGGTGGGTGATTTCACTGTAAGAAGTGTGTGTATGCTGAAAGATGGAAACTATCTCTAAGCATTGTAATCTGTTAAAGTTTTTGTTTCAGTAGTTTTTCTTAAGCATTAAATTGAGCTAGTTAAATGTGTAAGGATATACTTCATCCTTGTAACTTGTTAGTGTAGCATTTACCATATGGGTTTCATTTAAAGAGAAAGAGTCTTGGTCTATGAGTTATGCTTTAAAAGTATAATTGTAGCATGAAGATTAAAACACCTTATTGAAGTGTTTTTTTTCTCTCTCTCTCTCTCTCTCTCTCTCTCTGTCTCCCCCCTTTATTCTGTAGCTGGACAGACTCCACCGCGCCCACCCTTAGGTCCTCCAGGCCCACCCGGTCCGCCAGGTCCTCCACCTCCTGGTCAGGTTCTGCCTCCTCCTTTAGCTGGGCCTCCTAATCGGGGAGATCGCCCTCCACCACCAGTTCTTTTTCCTGGACAGCCTTTTGGGCAGCCTCCATTGGGTCCGCTTCCTCCTGGTCCTCCACCTCCAGTTCCAGGCTACGGCCCCCCTCCTGGCCCACCACCGCCACAACAGGGACCACCTCCACCTCCAGGCCCCTTTCCGCCTCGCCCACCTGGCCCTCTTGGGCCACCCCTTACACTCGCTCCTCCTCCGCATCTTCCTGGACCACCTCCAGGGGCCCCACCGCCAGCTCCACATGTGAACCCAGCTTTCTTTCCTCCACCAACTAACAGCGGCATGCCTACATCAGATAGCCGAGGCCCACCACCGACAGATCCATATGGCCGGCCTCCGCCATATGATAGGGGTGACTATGGGCCTCCTGGGAGGTAAGTTAGTATGCGTCTGTAAAAGTAGACTTAGTATATTTGATCTGCAAAAGCTATTTTTCACTCTTGTCTGTGAAGTTTTAAAAAATTAGGAGCTTTCCCGATACATAACGTTGTGTATGTTTTCTCTTACAAGAAGCAGTATGATACGGTGAAAAACATACTGAACAGGGTTGGGAATAATCCAGCTCTTCCACTTCCACAGGCTTGTGATTTTAGGGCAAGTCACATTATTTCTGTCATTTTTAAGTTAAAAGAGGTTGATAAAGATACTGAAGCAAGCTAATGGGATCCTCCAGCTACTTTTAAAATTTTAACATCAATATCATTCATCTACCATTGATGACACTACATAGAAAGTTAAAGTTTCTTCATTGTTTTAGAAATTAGGTCAGTTTATTAGATAGTATCTCATGCTTATCAGGAGTCCTGTATAGCAAAATTACTAACTTTTAATTAAAGTGGGGACATTAAATAATTTATAAACATCTTTGGGTAGACAAAGACTTGTAAAACACAGGCTTTATGGGAATTAAAATAGTTAATGGCCATCCTTAGAGAAAAGCTGCATGGAAACTAAAGTACTTTTAAAGCTGCTGCTGCTGCTAAGTCGCTTCAGTAGTGTTCGACTCTATGCGACCCCACAGACAGCAGCCCACCAGGCTCCCCCGCCCCTGGGATTCTCCAGGCGAGAACACTGGAGTGGGTTGTCATTTCCTTCTTCAATGCATGAAAGTGAAAAGTGAAAGTGAAGTCGCTCAGTCATATCTGACTCTTTGCGACCCCATGGACTGCAGCCTACCAGGCTCCTCCGTCCATGGGATTTTCCAGGCAAGAGTACTGGAGTGGGGTGCCATCGCCTTCTCCGACTTTTAAAGCTATCCATGCTCAAATCGTAATCTGGAGAGCTGTGTTAATCTTTAAAAACTACTTGAATTTGTCCCCTTCAGTTTCTTGATTTTATATTCTTTTACTGTTATCTTTGAATTACTCTGTATTTCAGTTTGTCTGACAATGTACTGCAGGGATGGATTTGAGCATCTGCCTAATTTCATACAAGGGTACAGGGCCAGGGAAATAAATTTGATGTTGTAGATAAAGTCTTCTGACAGTTATCTATCCATAGACACTGTGCCTGAAATACTTTGTTTTCTTTTGAGAAATGTTATATCTAGGAAGGTAGCACAATTTTTCTTCTATTCAACTTAAATCCAGTGAGCACCTATCTGTTAAGTGTTCATTGTGTGGGAGTGGGTTAGGTGGCTTGGTTTGGTAAGTTTAGTTTGAATTGCATGTCTTTTTTCTAACATAATAGAATTTCTGTAGTACCAGTTTTTCTAAAAATATTTGTGTATAGATACTTGGTTATTATTGAGTAATTTTTAATTGGAAGTGGGAGAAAACTGATTTTTTTTTTTTTAAAGAAATAGGATGGGTATGAGTCACAGAATTTATCTGAAATCATACATGGATGTTGGAAAACTTGTAATTTGGTTAGACTGCTTATAAAGTTTTGAGAATAACAGTAATACCTTATAAACATGCAGAAGGTTGTATTAGCTCTTCCTCATCTCATCTGAATGAACTGCTTCTGCTTGCCTTGATTCAGCATCCTACCTAGTAACTAATAACTAAGATGGCAAAATGTTTACCTTTTCTGTACTACACATGTAGTCACAATTTTTTAAGTTGTCCAGCAGCTTTAGAAAATCTTGGGATTTTGTTACTTTTTTTTCAGTAAATATTTGTAGGTACTGAGGGTCTTTTATTTGCCAGATATCCTGGGGATTCAGTGGGGCATACAAGATAGGTCTAAGATATTGTCCTTCCTGAAATTTTATTAGTTAGACATTTATTATTCTTCTGTTGTGAGTTGGGCTCTGTGCCTAAAGGATCCAAATATAAATGAAACCAGATTTTGGCCCTGGCTTGTGTAGGGTTGCTTAGATATACATACATATATAGACAGACATCAAAACAATTTTTTACATGGTTTTGTATGACTAAAAATATTTTATTGCAGTTATGTAGATATAGCATTTCTGACCTCCAGAAAGATATTTTTAAGTTGCTACTTTATTTCAGCTGAAAGATAATAATTGTACAAGGGAATTTTTCATGCACCTGCTCTGTACGAAAAATAGTATATTTCAATATGAGAAAATAACTGTTAGCTCTGAGGCACTTGTCAAAAGCAGTTATTTGAATTGCATTACACAGTTATGACTAATTTAGAATTTTGAGTATGATTTAAGGTTTATTTTGATTTTATAGGGAAATGGATACTGCAAGAACGCCATTGAGTGAAGCTGAGTTTGAAGAAATCATGAATAGAAATAGGGCAATCTCAAGCAGTGCTATTTCAAGAGCTGTGTCTGATGCCAGTGCTGGTTTGTATATTTCTCTCTGTATTCATATTTCTTATTTATGTTATTAGGAATGACCTAAAACTTTTAAAAAATGATTTTTGTTTTGGCTGTGGGCAGGCTTTCCCTGGTTGCAGCACGCAGGGGCCACTCTAGTTGCGGTGCACTGGCTTATCACTGTGGTGGCTTCTCTTGCTGCGGAGCACAAACTCTAGGCACACAGGCTTCAGTAGTTGCAGCACCCCGGGTCAGTAGTTGTGGCGCGTGGGTTTAGTTGCTCCGAGGCATGTAGGATCCTCCTGGACTAGTGATCGAACCTGTGTCCCCTGCATTGGCAGGCAGACTCTTCCACTGTACCACCAGGGAAGTCTAGGCATGACCTAAAGCTTTTAAGTACAACTTTGAAGATGGGTCATCTACATGTAGTAGTTATTTTTATATTTCCCAATCATTATCTATCTTATATTTAAAAGGCATGGAAGGAAACTGTATGTCACAGTGTAGTGAAATACCCCTAATATAAACATTTTAGGTATAAATTTAAGTATTAGCCCTGACATTTAATGGCTTAGGGGCCTCAAGGCAGCTCATTTATTCCTATATTTACTAAATGATCACATGTTTCATACAGCTATAACAATAACAAACTTCATGTACATTAAAGCCTTTCCCAAAATGATGAAACTGAAAAAATTAAGACATCGTCTATAATCATTTTGAAGTGCTTTGCTTTTTTAAAATGGTTGCCTCAAATGGTTAGGTGATATTTTTGAAAACAAAATTTGTTTGACTTAAACCTCTCTCTTTCCACTCACAGGTGATTATGGGAGCGCTATTGAGACATTGGTAACTGCAATTTCTTTAATTAAACAATCCAAAGTATCTGCTGATGATCGTTGCAAAGTTCTTATTAGCTCTTTGCAAGATTGCCTGCATGGAATTGAATCCAAGTCTTATGGTTCTGGATCAAGGTAAAACTTTCCTGTCTCATGTCTATATAAAATTGCTGCTTTGCAAATAGAGAAAAATATTGTGTTTGGGACTCTATAGGACTTTGATTTTACTTATTACTGTTTATTTAGCAGCTAATGTGATTTTGTTGTTATTTAATAAATGTCAGGTGTTTGCTTGCTTAAAACACCTCAAAGGCTTTCAGTTGTTCTCACAATTCTTAGAATAAATGTAATAATGCAAATGTAAACATTGTAAACAGTATGATACGGTTTGCCTCATTATGTACCTCTCTTGCTCACTATTCTCTAGCAATATTGGTTTCCCTTTTCTTCCTCTTGAAACTCTTGTTTCTGTATTAACACTTGTTATTTCTTCTACTGGGAGCCCTTTTCCTTGACTCTTCACATAGCTGTTCCTTGTTCTTTTCTCAATTCAATCTTTCTAGGATTGAAGACCCCCTCTAGGAGGGGGTCTTCTCCCAGGTTATTCTGATTATTTCTTTAATAATTCTTCTTGCAATCTGTTCTTTCTTATTGTTGTTAAGTATTGTTACTTATTGTTCTTATTTCTTTTCAGTAGAACACATTGCAAAATGGGAGGGGTCTTATTTACCTGTCTTGTTGATTACTGTGTTGGTAATGATGTAGAGAATGGGTGCTAAATAAGTATTTCTTGAACAAGAGAGTTTATGATCATTTCTTAGGGTTTTTTTTTTTTAAATTAGGCAATTCTTTTTTTGGCATTACTGCTAACGTTGAAATTTTACATATTTTAGAAAGGTAAAGCTTAATCTTGACATGATACTTTCCGGTCTTTAGTATACTTACCAGGTGGTAGAGTCATCTTCGTTAAGCTAGGAAAAGGAGCTTGTCTTTGTCATGGTCCCCAACTTTATAATTATTAATTTTGTGACCCGGTTTAAGGATCTTTGAATCTGAACAAATTTTCATAGCTAAAGGCTGTATCTTACATAGTCTTTTAACTTTTTAAGTCCAGAATAACTTCTACCTTGGTCACAAGCTTAACACCTAATAATGTTTGCTAAGTTGAGCTGCCTGGTGCAGAAATACAAAATAGGGATTAAACTAATAGGCAGTTATTTCCTAATTGTGAATTTTAGAACTTAGATTAGTAGGATTTCTAAGATACATACTTTGGTTAACGTACCTGTTTTTTGTTTGTTTCTAAAGGAAGTTCATGCAGCGTTTCTCTTTATTAAATAACAGTATGAATAATTTATCAATCTTTTCTAGTGGTCGTGTTTACTAAGTTTCTTCTTTGCGTCCCACCATGCTTCTCAGCACTACCATCCTCCAAGCATACATATGTATATATTTCTTTGGAAAGTTTCTTAGCAGGGTAGCACTTACGATGAACCATATTTTGGCTAGTTATAAATGTAAGATTAATATTTACATACATGTTTACAGTAATGGGTGATAATTTTAAGTAGTTAAGTCTCATTGTGTATTGAGTGATTTCATGAATTTTATTTCTAAAAAACTACTTTTCTATATATTCTTTTGGTTAAAACACAAGTTCTATGAGATTTTCTCTACTTTACCTTTCTGCTTTTCATTCAGTAAATATTGCATGTCTCTTTTAGGCTCCTGGTTATAATAGATGATATGATGTATTGCCATGATGTGTCTGGTTCCCAATTTTTAGGTGAATATTTTTTAAAATGGGATTTCTAGTTCTTGGTTGTTGCTGAGTTGATAAATCATTATTGTCTGTTCAGGATATTTTAGTCTAAACTATATTTGTAGGTTACTTTTTTGCCTTGGGTATTTTTAAACATCAAAATACTAAATTTTAAAGCTAATTATGGAGAGCATTAATCCAGTAATTTCTTTTAGAAGACGTGAACGATCAAGAGAAAGGGATCATAGTAGATCACGAGAAAAGAGTCGGCGTCATAAATCCCGCAGTAGAGATCGTCATGATGATTATTACAGAGAGAGAAGCCGAGAACGAGAGAGACACCGGGACCGGGACCGAGACCGGGATCGAGAGCGTGACCGAGAGCGCGAGTATCGTCATCGTTAGAAGGTGGGTATTCCTTGTTCCTGTTGTTTTTAGCATACCTATTATTAATAGTAATTATAACTCCAAGGCTATTGTTTATACAGTATATACCCACATTTTATATCGTCCAACTACTTGTTCTGAGTTTAATCTTCTGGAATCATCTGAGGTAAATGACAGGTGAGTAATGACAGGTAAACATTTTGACCTCTTATCCTTAAATATTGCTTGTTTGAGTTACAGCTTTTAGGTTTCAGACTGTTAATGATCCTAAGAAAGCAAGAAAATAATCAAGAGGACTCATTGTCTACTTCTAAAATCTAAAAATTGGAATTCTCTTAATCACATACATAGTTTGCATGTGATTTAAAGTATAAAATATGAGTTAATTCTTATTATAATATGCTTGGACTTCAAAAAATAAATTTAAAGTTTCTCTCCTTGAACTAACTTTATTTATCCCTAAAAATTTTATAGACAATCTGACACTTGTTGCTAGTTGGAAGGTGGTTTGTTAGCATTGAGAAAAACTTTTTTTTTTTTTCTAAAGAAAAGACACTTTTCCTGCCATCTGGGCTTTGTTTTTAAAAGAAAAGAAACAGTATTCTTTGATTTGCAAAGAAGATAAGAAAGTTACTCAGTTAAAATGAATTCAAGTATTCCATATAGAGAATTTTAAGCTGTATCAAATCATACATCTCAGGTTAGAATAACCTTGAAGTAATCTTCTTTGATGTTTCATTCATAAACCATAATCATTGTGTCTTTTTTTTCTGTATTTTAAAACTATTGTGTACATTTTTCATAAAGCGGGAAGAGTTTGTCTGTTTATACTTCATTTTCACGTGTAATTTTATTTTTATATTTGTGAACAGCATTTATTCATGTGAAGAGTGGGAAGAGGGCACTATAAGGCTTGTGCATGTGACACAAAAGTTATTCTGTAAACAGATTTTTTTTCTTCATAGGTTGGTGGCATATCCAAATTAAATTAGACTAAAACAAATCCCTTATAGGTTACTACTCTTTACATGATTATTTTCCATAACTAAAATTGGTAAATACTTTTGAAAATTCAGTAATTGTTAGTGTTTAGATTGTTATGGGCAAAACCAAAGACTTGTGTGTAATTCTGTGACAGAATAGCAGTTTCTTTAAGTAAAGTAGATATATTTTAGCAAATGAGATCATTTTTTAAGTAATACTACTTAGAAAACAAGCAATGTAAGTCTTATTTTTGTGGTTTACAAATAAGTTATCATTATTTACAGTTTTAAGAGCTTTTTGAAGGGAAAGGCAAGTTTGAATGCTTTTCCTTGCATTTTGAATATGCATCTTGAATATATATCAAACTGTAATTTTAAAATAGTTCTCCATGTACTGTATTATAGAACTTAATACGATTTTCAAAACATTATTTTAATATAAGGCAAAATTTTTTTTACTTTTAAAACTAAGCTTTTTGGAATTGATACTGTTCTTGGATGTAAGAATTGAATGTTGTGTCATGTAAAACTAAACATTAGATTTTTTAGATGTAGTCCCCCACCTCTCCCCAAGTTGAATGGGCCTAATCCCATCTTAAAAAAAACTCCCAGTGCTCATCAGTTGCTTTAGGTGAGTTATGGCCACCTTAGTGAAATGCTTAATGTTCATCAGTCATTTCATTTAAAGTAAGATACAGGTCCTTCAAGTTATATTTTTACTTAGACTTTGTCAGTTACCAACAAGCTGCTAGTTACTGAAGTCATGAGAATGGAACTTGCATACCTTTTCAGTCTTCTCCAGGACTGAACATGCCCATTAGGGGCATTCTGAACCAGTTTATATCCAAAGTTAATTAACAGGTTTTCTTACTGGTTTTAGTTAAACTAGCATAGATAGATAGGTAAACTCTTTCTGAAAAGCCCATTGTTAATTTTAAATACCTTAAATTAACTAACATTACATTCCAGTAATGGGTACACCTAACTATATCATGGTTTGAGTTTCATTACATTCAGACATTAACTATGAATTCTTAACTTGCAAACTAAATATTGTTGGCATTTTTTCTTAATCGCTGATGTGTACCATACCAAAATTCCCATGTTTTGTTTGTACATTATAATCAGAATTGAGTTGTAATATTGTTATGTGCCTTCATCCAAGCAAAATTTTACATACGCATTTCCAGTGCAAAAAATTTTGTTAACCTGGAATATTGTACCTTTGCTATATACCAAAAAGTATTTATTGCTGATGTAGACATGGAATAAATGGGGTGGGGGGAATTGGGATTAAATATATCCAAGTGAAAAACTTTCTTAAGCAAATAAAAATATTTTCATATTTAATCACCATCAAAATAAGGTCTATTGACCTTTTTTAGAAGTTTTAAAATATGAGTCCTTTTGAACTTTCATGTAAACCTTAAATGGACTAAATGGAATAAGAGTAATTTGGAAGCTGAAGTGAATGTCACTGTTAAGTCTGTATACAAATAAAACAATAATGTGACCTATTATTAAAGTGATCAATGGCTAAAAGGGCAAGTTCTTAATTTAACTGGAAACTTAATGATGTTGGCAAGCTGTTAATGTCTGTCCCATCTTAATTTTTTTGTGTTTGAACTGTTGGTAATGTTAATTGCATTCTCTCATTTAAAAAATGTATTAGTTTTTCTAAAAGCATTTAATATCTAAGTTCAAATATATAATATTTTAATGAGAATATCAATATTGTGAATTTCAGCATGTAAATACATTGTGCTTCATATTCTGTAATTTCTGCCTCAATTCTCAGACCACTCTGAGCAAAACAAAAGTAGTTCAGTGTTTTTAATATTGTATGCTTTTTACAGAAATAATTTTATTTTCAAAGTTATTTTCTTTCATGTTTCTGTTATTACTTGTTGGGAACAACCCTGTTGAGCAAATTTCTGTTAATGGTTCTGCTTTTGTTTGTATACTGAAGAGTAATGAAAGGATTTTTAAAAAATACTTTTTATTCATGCTTTTCCTCTTCCCGACACATGACTTGACACATTCTCAAATCATTATCCATTCCTTTGATTAGATTTTTAAACATCATGTATGGGGTATAGGTTAAATAATTATTCTTTCCTTTGCTATATGATTTCTCTTCTCCTATCATAAGTATTATGATCTTAGATTTTGTTGTCATTGTATAAGATTTAGGGTGTTTTACATTCCTTACTCAGTTTTTTAGCTTTGCATTAATTTGGGAAAAACAAACCAAAAAAGCCGAAAGAATCGAATGTTCTTTTTAAATGTTAAGATGTTTTATCTCCTTAAAAGTTAGTGTTACTTTGAGTCTTAGTTGAAAATTAAGTACTTCTAATTATCTGATGAATGATACCGGTGGTGATGAGATTTAAAAATTATTTCTGCAATTCTTAGGTCATCTGAGATCACTAATATTACCCATCCCTGTGTTTATGGTTTCCCCATATATTTTAACTGCTTCATCTGGATATGCTACCTCTCACTTTTAATTTTCCTTGCTTTTAGTAGAAGTAGCAAAACCTGTGTGACTACACAGATATGTTAATTGCAGTGAAAATAAGGTAGTAAGTGATCCCTAGAATGTATGTGTAGTGTGTTTTGCTCACTGTGGTTTAAGAATATGGTTTTATTTACAAATAATTAATGTTCCCTGTTTCTTAAAAAAAAAAAAAAAAAAATCAGTACCAATGTGAGTCACCTTGATCTCTCACCTTCATTTCAGTGTAAAATTTGCTACCATTGGTTTAGTTTGTGAGATTGTTTTGAATAAATACTTAATTAGAATGAACAGTTACCATTGTTTAAAAGAAGCCTAATAACCAAAAAAGGAGTAAGGGTGTCATGTATGCTATCCAGATTTACTAATATAATGCCTTGGTGGTAGCATGTTTTAACTCTAAATCACAGCTTATTTTGAAATGGCCATTTTGTCAGATTTTGGAGCAAAGATGAGTATTTCTTTGTGAAGTTTATTTCTGCCATTTAGTGGACTGCCTGGAGCAGCAGTCATGTTATATTTCATAGTGTAATAAAATTCTTTAGTTAAAATGAGGTAAGTACTGTCTCTAGAAGTGGAAAGATGAAAGTACAAAATGTTTTGGTAGTAAGGAGGTTTTTTTGTAAATATCTACCATAAGCAAGATTTTGTGTACTATGTTCTAGTCAATGCAAGAAGGGATGTTGATTTTAAAGAGTTGTTTTAGATACTTCTCTGTCTTCTGCCCACCTCATCTCCATTCCTCTCTGAAATTTTCAGATAAAAAGTGAATTTTATTATACTGAGTTAATAAATTAGAATCCTTCAAATTCAGTATATTAATGTGAAAACCTGTAAAAGATCCATATCTAATATGGATCAGTTACTTCATGAAAGATGAAGTACCTGATACCAGTACATTTTCTTGGATAAATTTCTAACAGAAGCATTCATTATTTGAGTTGTTAATACTGACTTGATCTTAAATTATCTTGGGATTCCCTGGTAACTCAGCTGGTAAAGAATCTGCCTGTAACTCAGGAGACCCCTGTTTGATTCCTGGGTTGGGAAGGTCCCCTGGAGAAGGGATAGGCTACCCACACCATCATTCTTGGGTTTATCTCAAAATCCAGGTGCTTCTCTGTATTGAAATTTTAACTTAGTGATCACTTTATATACTCATTAAAGAGCCATAGATTCCATCTGTCTCAGTTTTTTTTTACATCTGTTTACATAGATCTTCCTTCTATAACTGATAGCTAAAGCAAGACATTGTGTAGCTTTGACATTATAGATTTGACTGCATGGTATTCTGAAAATATGACCACTGAATGTATTTGTTACTTTTAAGCTTCTTTTTTATATCTTTGTTTATGTAGATTTCTGCCTAGAAATTTGAGACTATAATATGGAATTGGGTTATTGGAAATGGGTTGTATTGCCTTCAATTTTGCCTTTTTTTGAGATTGTAAAATTTGTATTTCCAAATGGATACATGTAAAGTGTTTAGAAATAGAAATAAAAACTGTCAGATTATCCCCCAGATTTTATGTCTGTATGGTGAAAATTAGAGATTTATTAGTAGTAAAAGTCTTATCTTTAAAGCAAACAATAAATGTATTCATCCTAAAGATACATGTTGTAATTTCACAAACAGGATTCTTTACATATAAAGTAGTAGAACTTCTCCATTCAGAATGATATAAAATTGCAGAATATGCCATATGGTTTTTGGAAGGGTTGGGTATTTTTGTTTTGCTCATTGTGACTTAATTTTTCCTTCTTAATTAACCCTTTCAGTATGACAGAATAATTAGGGCGATAGCGTTCTCTTACAGTAAGAATTGTGAATTTCCTATTAATTTTTTTTTGGTTAGAATATATGCCTTGTCTCTCTTTAATGCTTCAATACCAGTTTGTTTAAGTGTACTGAAAAGTAGTAAAGATATGTGAAAGCCAGCCATCTTCCAGATTTTTTCCATGAAATAATTCAAAAGCTTTATCAACATAAGATAAAGTACAATAAAAGTTAGCATTAAAAAAGGCTTAAGTATCTATATGAAAAATAAGGGCAAATAAAAATAGTTCAAAAGTTTCAGGATTATAGTGTCTGCTTTTCTCTTTGCAGTTGTAAAATTTAGGTTTTTACTGCTAGGCAATGTGAGTATGTGTATTGATGCTCTTAAGATGCTTACACCCTAGTTGAGAAGGAAAGGACATGAAAGAAAATTTATAGTTAGTTGTGACAGAATACTAATTATTCTTAATTGTAGAGCAAAAAGTATTTTTCTTAATTTTATGGAAGACTGTCACTAAACATTGTGCCCTTTTGCCTCTTACATCATCTTATTATTGACATGCTCTCTTGGAATTTATATTTCAAATAACTGGTGTTTCAGTGGTCACTAATATCACATTAATTGAATACGTTTCCTTTGTGAACCTCTACCTGAAGTTTGCATTTTTATGTATTCCAAAAATTTTAGTTTATCTCATTTATTGGGTTTTTTTTTTCCTTTTTGTGAATTTTCAATGATATTTGTAGATTCCCATTTAGCTTGTTTTGGTTTAGTTTATATACATTAGATATTTTGATATAGGTGAAATAGAGTGACAGTACTGTTATAAATTTGTATATGTCTAAAGATTTGTACGTGAATGTCATATTTATTTACATGTGCATACTGAGCTTATATTTACAAGTTTTGTAACATGGAGGTCCGTTTGATTTATATTTGCAGAAGTTCCTGTATACTGTCAAATACAACTAATTTGTAAAATAATTTATTGCATTTATATTCAGTTCTCATTTGTTTATGAGTTATATAGAATTTATGTGGATGAATGAAAAATATTTACATTAAAATCATACAGGCATTTTCCATTTTTGTAGTATGAATACTTTAGAAAATGACTTACAAATGTTTCCATTTTCACAGAAACAGTAGCTGCTACAATTTCATTTGTTTCAGTCATTAAATTTATAAGGCAGTAATACTTAAGAAGAAGGAAATCAGAATGTCTCTTTTAATCATCACAGAAATTGGGAGCATTCTCCATCACAAAGGCAGCTACTGTTTCAGTTATCTTATTTTGTGTTAGAATACGTAACAGTGACGTAGATGCACGACTGTGTATGTATAGTTAAGCCAGCGTTTTTCTGTGTATTATGGGGAATAGCAAAATCTACATCATAAATTTTGACACATTACAGCTGAAGGAAGAGGAACACCTTCCAAGACAAAACAGTCTTCTGGAAAAATGACGCTTATCCAGCAGTTTGCTTCTTGTGATTGAACTGAACCTGTAAGGATTCATGGATAAAATGAACAGGAATAGATCTGAATAAAGCAAATCTGCATAAATGGTAACCAGTAGCTCTACTTTTATTTTTTATGTTGCTTAACTGTTTTATTTGAAGGAAACCTGTGTGATTTAAAAAGTTAAAGCTTTTGCAACTTTATTACTGGTTATATACATTTGGCCATTATAATGTGCAAGCAATTGGAAAAAAAAAACGTCAAGTAAATGCTTGTTTTATAGTAGTTTGTTCTTGTTAAAAAAATGTTCATATGATAATGTCTGTAAACAGCACCACTTTGATTACAATAGATGTAGTGTTGTAATAAACTGTTTAATGGGGCTGATGTGTAAAGCTGTTCAAGTTATTTGATGTTTACACCTCAGGGAAAGTCTTGTGTTCAGCAATATCTAAAGATAATGTTACTATGACATTTATACTGTCGTTAAAAAAAAACATTGCAATAGCATTTTTGGATATGCATCAACCTAATCTTGCGTTCAGTGAATTAAACATACTAATTAAGTGTCTCTTGCCCTTGATTTTGATATTAGAATAGGTGATTACCTGGATATTTAATATTTCTATATTCTGCTTTTCTAGCTGTTTTTACCTAGTTAAGCTTGTGACTTTGCTGAATGGTATGTAAACTTGTAAAAAACTGAAATTTCACGACATAGCAATCCAGTCATTGTGTTAGGGGTCAACAAAGATTTTGTGATTTTAACATTTTAGTAGAAACCTACACGTGATTTGCTATAGTAATGCAGCTTAATTACAAGACACATGTACTGAAACGCTTAATTGTAAACTGCTAGCATTGAAGAAATATTTTGACAATTCTGATTTGATGCAGCGGTTATTTGCTATTTTATATTGATAGTGCTTATGGTTTATTTTTGAAGCCATGGGCGATGTAAATATAGGCAGCCGTGCAGCAGACAAATGTGAGTAAAGAAAGCCTTAGTTTTATTTTCCAGTTACAGAAAATAGACTTCTGAAGGGTGTGAGGCTTATTAACATTGGGTTGTATTCTCCTGTATGTGTAATGGGAGATTATAGGTGTACCTGTCTCCACAGTTTAAGGAGTTCTGTGTATTCATGCAGTCTGTTTAATTCATGCTAAAATTATCTAGTTAATCAAAGGTTTTTTCCAAACCTGCCTTGCATATGAGCCCACATTAAAAGCACCTGGCTAGCATGTGTTCTTAATCAGCATAGGCAGAGTGTCAGTTTAGGAAGGTCATTCTGAATCACTGCTTCAGGAATTTGAGTTAAAACCTTTAAGCTTGTTTTTAATGTTTTTAAAATCTAATTATCTTTGAGAGATCTTCTGATAATACACATTTTTAAAGTATAGCTAAATTTTAGGACAGTGCTAGTTGAAGCACCCTGGTATAACATAACGTGCAACCTTAGAAGCCCTCCAGAGAACTGCAGTTCTTCACTTTCATGTTGTCCACCATCGTACTAGCTCTTATAGAATTAGCTGCTCCAAATATTGCCAGTTTTATTTTAAAACATTTTGTGATTAGGGTAAATGCATGGAATCACTGGTGTTCATCAGAACTATTTGCTCTCAGAAATGATTTTTTAAGTGTTCTGTCTTGTTGAAAATGCAGTTGGCTTTTTAACATTTGAAAGTTGTATCAAAATCAGTTTTCTTGCTTTGTGTATAGGTGGTGTTAGTTTTTATTATTTCTTAGCTTTTTTAATATTACAATGCCGTAATGCGAAGAAGTATGGACATAAATATTACAAGGGAATTAGTTAATAGTTTAAAAGGTAAGTAAATGTCCATGAGGATACAATTTTCTCTGAAAAGTTTAAAAATGGAATCATAAAAATCTTAACTGTGCTTGAATTTGAAATGAAAACTGGAAGTTTTATACTAATTAAATCCTTCATATATGTTTTCATTTTTTTTTTATCAGTGGAACCCTTTAAATTGCTCATTCTATATCATTCTTCTCCCCGCTTGGCTGATCTCATTACGTACTTTTGTTGCAGACAATGTGAGTGTACTATACTTGTTTGCTGTTAGTCTATAATTTTTAAGTGTCATCAAAAGGGAATAACTTTAGATTTGACCAGTTTTTGCAAAGTCTTCATCTGATACATGAATGTATAACAGTAAAGGTGAAAATGCAAGCTTTGTTTTATTCTTCATACCCCCCCCCTTTTTTAATGGGCTGATGTTACTGAAAACTTTTTTAATGTTAAAAATAATCCAAAGAGATTCATCTTTACATGGACACCAAAAAAGAGTCCCAGAGATCTTTTTTATTTCTTTTTAATAATAACTGTAATGGCTATGAAATCAAAACTTGAGTTTAATTTTAAGCCATAGCATTTATTAGTGCTATGCAGTCACATTCCTTTTAGCTGGTAAAGTTATGAATGAGTGATACAGCACCTAGATGGTGTTACTTCTGAAGCAGCCCTTTGAATTGAATGTGCTTTTGGTTAAAGGACATAGGTTTTGGAAAGGATATTCCAGTATAAATTTGTGAGTGTTTTGTCGATTTTCATAAGCAAGATTTGGAGTAAGTTGCAGTGGCTAATGATCATAATTTAGCCCATTTACCTAGAATATTCTTAAGCAGTTAACTACAATTTGGAGTTCACAAAAAACTTATGGATTGTAGCTTAAGGTATTATTTTCAGTTAATTCTCCTATGGAGATTATTACTTTGTTTTCTACTAGTTTATGGTCCGTTCTTAAACATGGCGGTTTTAATCAATGTTGTATAACATTTTATAGTGAAAGAGGAAAATAATTGGAATGGTAAAGACTTTTTTTCCTTTATGTGTTAAAATGTGCCAATAACCTAAATACATACTGTTTTATACAATGAGATACTACTGCAAGACTTTCTGTTGCAGTGCTCTCGACATTTTGGTTTTCATACCTGAATGATCATTGTGTTTTCTGTATCTTGTAAGATGGCCTCACTTTTGTGTTTTAAGCATTAGCTTGTTTTTTTAAGAGGAAGTTTATGTTCTAATTCTTTACTGAGAACACAGTATTGAGATCCTAGCTGTTTTACATATAACTGCCTTTTAAATTTTATCCATTAAGTTCGTTTGCATCCCATGGCCATCTGTAATGTTTCCTGTAGTTGTATGTACTTTTAAGTGCACGCTTATCCATTGTACACATTAGACATTTTTTGTGCTGAAATATATTAAGTGGGATTTTTGTAGCAAACATTCTATTTTTCTGTTCTACAGTATTTGTGTTGTTGTTTTCTACATTAACCTTCAGTTTAAACACTGGTGTATGTGTTTTATTTTTTTAGCAACTTGACTCTTAGAAGCCTTAGACTAATTTTTTAATAAACACTAAACCAAAAATTATAAATTTATTAAGATGTGGCCTTAAATATAGCATTCCTTGTGTTTGTAATGTGAGATTTTTGATTTAGAGATTTCAAAAGATTCAGGATTAAAATAATTGTAAGCTGAAATAGAAAATGTGTTTTAAAATGTCTAGGCTTCTGGGAGGAAGTTCTTATACTCTTCTTTCTTGGAATCAGAAAGAAGTAATATGAAGTTTTATAAATACTCAATAGGCAGTTGTATTGTGTTTGGATTGATTTAGGTTTGTCTTAACCAATTTCTTTAAAGTTTCAGGTTGTTGGTATTCACTCTGAATGTGCAGCTATTATGGTTTTTTATGGGACATATAAACACTTGGTTAGGTTTATATAGATTTTAATGTTTTAAAGACTTCCTGCTATGTTAATTAGCCTCTTGTAATGGGAGTTTTTAAAAATATTAAGTAGAGTTTAATTGAAGTCACACAAATCTTGAAACGGTATCTGCAGACAGTAAATACTTAAGAGAGTTTTTCATGTGGGAGTATCCTAAAACTCCTGCCATAGATGTAAATGTTTTACATCAGTTTCATAATTGGACAGACCCTGCCTTTAGTGGAAACATTTCATTTGGAAGATGTGTTCTTTTCGTCTCATTGTTACTGCGTAATCCTTCCCAGCATTTGTAAGTTAAATTATTTTAAAATGGTGAATTCATGTTTATTTTTTTACTTTGAAAATTGTAGTACTCAGGTGGTATTTAATGGGAAAAGATCCTTTGGGGTAAATCATAATGTGTTCTAAGGAATGCATCTATAACATTGATGACTTTAGCCTTAAAAAAAAGGTCTATTATTCCTCCTTCCTCTTCATTCCATGATATATTAGCAAAGTAGTTTACAGCCTTGTACAGCCTTACAAAGTTGTTTTACAATTTTTAATGGAAAGCCCTTAACAAAAAATTGTATCATATTACCAGTATACGTGAATTACTGAACCACGGTTTGTAAATAATTTTATCTAATACCAGAAGGCCAAAGAAAGTCTTAAAATTTTAGCTATTGACTCTATGGTGACTTCACAATAAAATTTCTGTGCAAAAGGTAAGGTGATATTTGATCAAATAAACACATCTTTTTGATGTCCATGAGAAATAGACTTCCATATTAGCTTCTATTAAAAAGCTCATTCCATTTTATTAAAATGATTGTAATTGCAATTTTGTGTTTAATGTTTACTTTCTGTCTTTTCTTTCTTTAGCATTTAGGTGACTGTTCAGCAGTTTGCTATATGGCCATTGTTGGCCTTTAAACTGCACTAGTAACGAGCATGGTATTTATCTTGTATTGAAAATAAAACACAGTTTTTATAAGACTTTGCAGTTTGTCTTTTTTGTTTGACTTATGATTTGTTAACTGTTGTGTATGGTGTGAATAATAAATCCATATATCTGCAATATAACAAATTGCTGGTATTTTATATTTAAGCCACCCTCCTGGATAGTGGTGTTTTTTTTTTTTTTTTTGCCATTTTGATGGTCTTTAAAGCAGATGATATCTGACTAAAATTAGGATTTAGAAACCTAAAAGATTTTTAGGCTGTTTTATTTTTAAATCTAAGTTTCAGAGAACATTTGTTTAATTTTAGAGGATTTTAACCTTACTAGACTTTAATCAGACCTTTTTCTCCAACTAGAGGCTTAACTGGCAGCTAGACATCTCTACTGGAATGTCTGCTAGGCATCTCAAAGATAACATGCCAAGGCTGAATTCTTTTACCCTTGTGCATTCCCCACCACCTGCTCAGCCCCAGCAACTAGCATCAGCATCATTTCAAATGCTTAGGGCCAATACTTTGAAATTATTGACTCTTCTCACACCCTACGGCCAGTACAGCAAGAAATCTTTTTGTCTACTATATCTAGAATCTGACAACTTAATTACCACTCCCACTACTTTAATTTTCTGCCTGTATCACTGGAGTAATTCCTAATAGGTCTCCATGCTTTCTGCTCCTGCCTCCCTATAGTCTGTTCTTGGCACAGCTGTCAGAGTTTCTGTCATATCTCTGTTCAAAGTCCTGCTATGACTCCCCATTCCTATTAGAGTAAAGCTTCAGTCCTTAAAATGTTCCTCTGTGATTTGGCTCCTAGTTCCTCTCTGGCTAGACCTCCCAGTACCTCTCTCCCTGCTCACTGCATTCCAGCCATTCTGGCCCTCCTTTTTATTTATTATTTTCAGCTACATCACATGCCTTGTGGGGTCTTAGTTCCCTGGCCACTCAACCACTGAACCTGGACTTTGAGTAGTGAGAGCTTGGAGTCCTAACCACTGAACCACCAGGGAAGTACCCTGGCCTCCCTTTTCAGTCCAGGTGTGTTCCTCTAAAATTCTTAAAGAACAAGGTGATGAAGGGTGAGATTGTTGGATGGCATCATTGATTCAATGGACATGAACTTGGGCAAACTCTGGGAGATAGTTAGGGAAAGGGAAGTCTGGCATGCTGCAGTCCATGGGGTTGCAAAGACTCAGACATGACTTGGTGACTGAACAACAGCAAATGTTCCCTCAGCATTTAGGCCATTTTCCTTGCTTGGAATGCTTTGGATATCTGCATGACAGTGTCATCTTAATGAGGTCTATTTTCACCTTTGTATTGAATAGAACCCACTGTCTTCCTTCATTCTGCTTTTTCTAAAGTGTTTTTTAGCTAAGAATACATAATATTAGCACAATATGTTAACGTTTGTTGTATGTAAGACTGTAAGGCATATGAAGTCTCAAGTGCCTACATAAATAAATTGCATGTAGATGTTCAATAAATAATGAATGAATATCCTGAAAGTTTAGGTCTACCACATTATCCTGTTAAGCTTATGACAGTACAGTGATAAGAGCGAATTCAGCATCTTTCAAATTTTAAAGTATACAACACAAAACACTGGTCATGGCAAACACACTCTTCAAACAATGCAAAAAACGACTACACGTGGACATCACCAAATAGTAGTACTGAAATCAGATTGATTATATTCTTTGCAGCCAAAGATGGAAAAGCTCTGTACTATCAGGAAAAATGAGACCTGGAGCTGACTGGCTCAGATCATGAACTCTCAGATCATGAGATCCTTAGCAAAATTCAGGCTTAAGTTGAAGAAAGTAGGGGAAAACACATAAGCCATTCAAGTATGACCTAAATTCAAATCCCTTACAGTAATACGGTGGAGGTGACAAATAGATTGAAGGGATTAGTTCTAGTAGATGAGTCTATGGACAGATACACAGGAAGCAGTGACTAAAACCATTCCAATTGCCTCAGATACACAGATGATACTTTAATGGCAGAAAGGAACTCAAGAGCCTCTTGCGGGTGTCAGAGGAGAGTGAAAAAGCTGGTATAAAGCTCAACGTTTAAAAAACTTAAGATAATGGCATCCAGTACCATTACTTCAAGGAAAACAGAAGGGGAAAAAATTGAAGCAGTGAAAGATTTTGTTTTCCTGGGCTCCAGAATCACTGCAGACGGTCACTTCAGCCATGAAATTAAAAGACCCTTGCTCCTTGGAAAGTTACACAGGCCGAGATGTATTAAAAAAGTTAACACTTTGCCAACAAAGGTCCATATAATCAAAGTTATGGTTTTTCCAGTAGTCCTGTCCAGATGTGAGAGTTGGACTATAAAGGCTAGTGAGTGGAAGAGTTGATGTTTCAAATTGTGTTGGAGAAGAGTTCCTTGGACTGGAAGGAGATCAAACCAGTCAATCCTAAAGGAAAGAAAAAGAAAGGGAAGTGACGTCATTCAGTTGTGTCCAACTTTTTGTGACCCCATGGACTGTACCCTGCCAGGCTCCTTCGTCCATGGAATTTTTCAGGCAAGGATACTGGAGTGGGTTGCCATTTCCTTCTTCAGGGGGATTTTCCTGACCCAGGGATCGAACCTGGGTCTCCCACACTGCAAGCAGACTCTACCTTCTAAGCCGCCAGAGAAGCCCTTCTAAAGGAAATCAACCCTATTCATTGGAAGGACTGATGCTGAAGCTCCAGTATTTTGGCCACCTGACGCGTAGAGCCATCTCATTGGAAAAGACATACTGGGAAAGATAGAGGGCAAGAGAAGGGGACGCAGAGGATGAGGTGGTTAGGTAGCATCAACAATTAAACAGACATGAATTTGAGCAAACTGGGAGACAGTGGAGGACAGAGGAGCCTGGCTTACTGTAGTCCATGAGGTTGCACAGAGTTGGATATTACTTAGGGACTGAACAACAACCACCACAAAATAATGAAAATTGGCCATTTAAACCATTTTAGTGGCCTTACGTATATTCACAGTGTGCAATGCAGCCATAACCTCTATACATGTCCAGAAAGTGAAAGTCGCTCAGTTGTGTCCTACTTTTTGTGACCTGATGGACTATACAGTCCATGGGATTCTCGAGGCCAGAATACTGGAGTGGATTGCCTTTCCCTTCTCCAGGCGATCTTCCTAATCTAGGGATCAAACCCAGGTCTCCCACATTGCAGGTGGATTCTTTACCAGCTGAGCCACAAGGGAAGCTGTACATGTCCAGAACTTCATCCTAAAGAAATCCTGTACCCACTAAACAATAACTGACCATTCCTCTCCCACTTCTAGACCCTCCCTGGCAACTTCTGTGCTTTCTATGAATATGTGTATTCCAGATACGTTATATAAGTAGAATTACAGAATATGTTGTCTTACGTGGCTGGCTTATTTCACTTAGCATACAGTTTTCAGGATGCATGTTGTAGCGTGAATAAAAATTTTATTCCTTTTAAGACAATATTGTGTTGTATGTATATACCACATTTCGTTTATCAATTTGGCCATTTGGGTTGTTTCCACCTTTTGGCTGTGGTGACTAATGCTGCTTTGAAGATCAGTGTATTAAGTATCTGTTTAAATCTCTTCTTGCAGTTCTTTCAGATACATATATGGGAGTGGAATTGCTGAATTTTATAGTAATTCCCAGGTGGTGCTAGTGGTAAAGAAGCCACGCACCTGCCAGTGCAGAAGCTGTAAGAGAAGTGGGTTCAATCCCTGGGTCAGGAAGATTCCCTGGAGGAGGGCATGGCAACTCAGTCCAGTGTTTCCTTGAGGATTTCATGGACAGAGGAGCCTGGGGTTGCAAAGTCAGACATGACTGAAGTGACTTAACATGCACGCACATGATAATTCTGTAATTTCCCATGCGGTGCAGTGGTAAAGATACTACTTGCCTATACTGGAGACACAAGAGACATGGGTTCTATCCCTGGGTTGGGAAATCCCCTGGAGTAAGAAATGGCAACCCACTCCAGTATTCTTGTCTGGAAAATTCCACAGACAGAGGAGCCTGGTGGGCTATACAGTCCATGGGGTCACAAAGATTCAGACGCAACTGAGCACACAGACAAGGTAATTTTATATTTAACTTTTTGGGGAACCCTGAAGCTTTTCCACAACAGCTGTACTGTTTCATATTTTCCATGAGCCATGCATGAGAATTTCAGTTTCTCCATATCTTGAATAAACTTTTTATTTTCCGTTTTTTTTTTTTTTCCATAATAGCCATCCTTTGGGTGTGAAGTATGACACTGTGAACTGTGATTTTTATTTTTCCTTGAGTTTTACCATTTTTGCCTAATGTAGTTTGACAGTGTTGTGAGAGATGTACACATGAAGCATTGTTATGTGTCTTGGAGAATTGACCCTTTTCTCATTATGTAATGTCTCTCTTTATCAGCTGTGATTTTTAAAATGACTCATGTTTAGCCAGTCTTTCCAAAGCATTTAATGAAGTTTTCTTTGAACCACTTGTGTTTGCACTCATATTTTGTTGCTTCCAGTTCAGTTCAGGTCAGTTCAGTGGCTCAGTCGTGTCCAACTCTTTGCGACCCCATGAATCGCAGCACGCCAGGGCCTCCCTGTCCGTTACGAACTCCCTGAGTTCACTCAAACACGTCCATCGAGTCAGTGATGCCATCCAGCCATCTCATCCTCTGTCATCCCCTTCTATTCCTGCCCCCAATCCCTCCCAGCATCATAGTCTTTCCCAGTGAGTCAACTCTTCGCATGAGGTGGCCAAAGTACTGGAGTTTCAGCTTTTAGCATCATTCCTTCCAAAGAACACCCAGGACTGATCTCCTAGAGAATGGACTGGTTGGATCTCCTTGCAGTCCAAGGGACTCTCAAGAATCTCCTCCAACACCACAGTTCAAAAGCATCAATTCTTTGGTGCTCAGCTTTCTTCACAGAAAAACCATAGTCTTGACTAGATGGACCTTTGTTGGCAAAGTAATGTCTCTGCTTTTCAATATGCTGTCTAGGTTGGTCATAACTTTCCTTCCAAGGAGTAAGTGTGTTTTAATTTCATGGCTGCACTCACCATCTGCAGTGATTTTGGAGCCCAGAAAAATAAAGTCTGACACTGTTTCCACTGTTTCCCCATCTATTTCCCGTGAAGTGATGGGACCATATGCCATGATCTTCGTTTTCTGAATGTTGGGCTTTAAGCCAACTTTCTCACTCTCCACTTTCACTTTCATCAAGAGGCTTTTGAGTTCCTCTTCACTTTCTGCCACAAGGGTGGTGTCATCTGCATATCTGAGGTTATTGATATTTCTTCTGGCAATCTTGATTCCAGCTTGTGCTTCTTCCAGCCCAGCGTTTCTCATGATGTACTCTGCATATAAGTTAAATAAGCAGGGTGACAATATACAGCCTTGACGTACTCCTTTTCCTATTTGGAACCAGTCTGTTCCATGTCCAGTTCTAACTGTTGCTTCCTGACCTGCATATAGGTTTCTCAAGAGGCAGGTCAGGTGGTCTGGTATTCCCATCTCTTTCAGAATTTCCACAGTTTATTGTGATTCACACAGTGAAAGGCTTTGGCATAGTCAGTAAAGCAGAAATACATGTTTTTCTGGAACTCTTGCTTTTTCCATGATCCAGCGGATGTTGGCAATTTGATCTCTGGTTCCTCTGCCTTTTCTAAAACCAGCTTGAACTGAAAGTTGACGGTTCACATATTGCTGAAGCCTGGCTTGGAGAATTTTAAGCATTACTTTACTAGCGTGTGAGATGAGTGCAATTGTGCAGTAGTTTGAGCATTCTTTGGCATTGCCTTTCTTTGGGATTGGAATGAAAATGGACCTTTTCCAGTCCTGTGGCCACGGCTGAGTTTTCCAAATTTGCTGGCACATTGGGTGCAGCACTTTCACAGCATCATCTTTTAGGATTTGAAATAGCTCAACTGGAATTCCATCGCTTCCACTAGCTTTGTTCATAGTGATGCTTTCTAAGGCCCACTTGACTTCACATTCCAGGATGTCTGGTTCTAGGTGAGTGATCACACTATCGTGATTATCTGGGTCATGAAGATCTTTTTTGTATAGTTCTTCTGTGTATTCTTGCCACCTCTTCTTAATTTTGTTGCTTTACATAATATTAAGTCATGAAATCACAGGAAATACTATCAGTGTAGTTTCAGAACACACACACTGAGTCTTGTGTAATTAGTACGAATTTTTTCTATACGAATGTGTAAATGAGTTTTATAGAGACTGTATAGCTAGGTTAGGTGGAGGGCATTTTAATCAGTTCTTACCATTGGGTACACTCAGATTATTCCACTAGATTTTTGACTTGTATAAAGGATACTATAATGAATATTCTTATGAGTAATTATAAATGCACATATTCTCCAGAAAGTAGTTTCTTGTGCTTGATTTAGTAAATATGAACAGTTGATGTTTTTGACACATAAAATTGCCCTCTGACCACAGCTGTATGTGAAAATGGATATTTCTCCATTTCCTTTTGAATAATGAATGCTTTTAAAATTACTGATTTTAGATATGAAAATTGGTATCTTTTTAAAAAATGTGTTTTTTTAACAGTATAATATTTTAAAATATTTAGTTTTAAAAATATCTTAACAATGTTTGCTGCCATCTAGTGATAATTTTATTTAAGAAATAAAACGGTAAGTCATAATTTAGTAATTTCGTCTTATAATTGAGGAAACAGTTAAGTGTACGCATTCAGACCCCAAATAATATACCAATTAAGAGCAAACTCAAGAGCTGAAAAATCCAAGCCAAGCTCTCGTCCAAGATCTGAAAGATTCTTTTCTAAGCCGTTGTCCCTGTTAAGTCACAGCAGTACAGTAAAACCAAAAGATCAGGTGATGATGAGAATAATACTCTTGATGATTCTGATGAAAGCCATTAAGAAAATTTTATATCTTTATATTGTAAAGGTATAAAACTTTATATTGTAAAGTGTTACTTGAAGGGAAGGAATTTTGTACCTACATATTTTGTATTTACATGTAGATTATTTATTTGGAGAATATATTTACTTTTCTTTCAAGAGTATATAGTATTCTAATGCCATTCTGAATAGAATTCTCAGGGTAGGTGTAAGAGTGTGGGCTTAATTTGACTTAACTACATAATACCTGTTTTATTTTTAATCCTAGGTGAATTGCCTTTTTTTTTTTTTAGCATTTGAGTGTCCACTCTGTGCTATATGTGGCATTCAGAAAGGATATATAAGCCAAGGGATATTCATTTTGTCCTTTGAGAGGAAATAAAATAATTTATACCCGATGAATATTCAAAATGACTACAGAGTACAAAATAGCATGAGAACACAAAACCATGTGCTGTCTGGAAGAAAGCAGTTGAAGTGACAGACATCTACTGGCCACTGTCCCATGTGGTATTTTTAAGAAATCAGTTCCATTGGAGTTCCTCATTTTATAGGTGAAGAGAGAAATTTAGGAAGATTCAGTAGCAAAGCAGTAATCCACTTTTGGGTCAAAAGAGCCGATATAGAGACTGTGACAGTGGGACTTAGTTGTCATTACTTACAGAAGATAGGAGATGGTGTGGAAGACTACAGTTTATTAGAGTCAAAAGATTATGAAGCTCTGTGAACATTAGTGTAGAAACAGATTAAGTAGTACTAAATTTAATAAAAGATGTGCAAGTCCTTTTGAAGGAAGTTTTGAATATTTGGAGTCCTTTTGATTTGATATGGACTCAAATCAATGGACAAACCCATGTTCGTGAATCAGAAGGTTTAATGTAAGTATAACAATTCCCTCCAAATTGACTTACAGATCCAACTAAAATTTCAAGAGGTTTGTCAAGTCTTACTGTATATTACAGTCTGCTTCTAACCTTTATGTGGAATTAAAAGCAAATAATATGGACTTCCCTGGTGGTCCAGTAGCTAAGACTCCTGTCCCCAGTGCAAGGGGCCCGGCTAAGTTCCATGGTCAGAGAACTAGATCCCACATGCCACAATGAAGATAGAAGATCCATCTTGCCACAACTGAGACCTGGTGCTGCCAAATACGTTTTTTTTTTGTTTTTTTTTTAGTTAATAAAAATTTTAAAAAAAGAGAGGAAGGGAAGAGTTGCTGTCACATACCAAGACCTGTAATAAGATAGTGCAAACTTTATACAGCAATAAATTAATAGGCCCTGGAACAATACAGAGGGGCCAGAAACCACATATAAATGAAAACTAGAGTTTATGCTAAGATGGAAATTGTAAAGATTATAATGAAAAAGAAAAATGAACTCTTTACCTAATGCTACACATAAACATCAATTCTAGGTGGATTAAATGTGGATTTAATGGGACAGACAAAGCTAGACTATTAAGAAAAAATACATAGGAAATAATTTCATGACCATGGATTAGACAAGGATTTCTTAAGATATAAGTGCAAATCATAAAGGGAAAGATTGATAAACATAAATAAGAACTTCTGTTCATTAAAGACATATTAATAGAGAAAAGACAAGCCCCAAAGTGGGGATTTGCCAAAGAGCTGACTTGTTAGACCCTGATACTGGGAAAGATTGAAGGCAGAAGGAGAAGGAATAACAGAGTGTGAGATGGTTGGATGGCATCACTGACTCAATGGATGTGAGTTTGAGCAAGATCCAGGAGATGGGTGAAGGACAGGGATTGCAAAGAGTCGGATGCAACTGAGTGACTGAACAACAAAGTGGGGAAAAATACTTGACACATAAAACGAATAAAGGATAGTATCAATATATAATAAACTACAGCTCTATAAGAGAATAACAAAAATCCAGTGGAAAAATGGGCAACAGACATGAGTTAATATTTCATACAAAGATATTCCATAAGTACATGAAATGTTCAACTTCATTAGGAATCTGAGAGATGCATATTTGAAATCACAGGTGCCATTTCACACTTAGTATATAGGCCAGGGGGAAAAAAAAAGTTTGATAAGTTCTGTGTTGGCTAGGATATGGTGCAATGAAGAGTACTGCGGGAAAGGATGTAAATTGTTACAATGACTTTGGAAAACAGTTTAGCATTACTTTGTAAAGTATATGTGCATATATATACACCACGGAAACTTGATTCTTTGTGTGTGGAGGCTTTTACAAGAATGTATATAGCAACATTATTTCTAATAGCAAAAAACTAGAAACAGCACAGATGACCACTGACAATAGATTAATAGTAGGACATCTGTACAATGAAAATAACTACTCGAACTGAAAAGATAACTGTAGCTGCACACAGCAACATAAATGAATCTTAAAATTATGTTGACTAGAAAAAGCAAGTCACAGAACATTCACACAGTATATTTCTATTTATATAATGTTCCAAAACAGGCAAAAATTTGAAACTGTATTAGAGATTCCAATACAAGGAAAACCCTAGAAAAGTTCAAGGAAGTCATGAACAACATTTAGTATAGTACTGGAGGCAGGGAGGCAGAGGAATACAGTTAAGGGAGCATGCCACAGGAGGCTCATGAGGTGGCATATTGCATTTGTTAATTGTATGGTTTGAACTGTAAATATATGTTAGATATATTTAATACAAAATAAGATTGCAGTTATAGAAATTGCCTGTTGTGTAAGTCCAGATGAATTCTAGATTATGCTATCATACCTAGAATACCTAGATAATGCCACTAACAAGTATTTAATACTTAAGGTAGATCTCCAAAAACGTTGCAAATGCTACTTTAAAACAACTGATTTCCTATTTGTGTTTGAAGATTCATTTGAGTACCAGTTTACTTGAAGTAACTGTAAATAAATTTGGTGGGCTCAGAGGTTAAAGCATCTGCCTGCGTCTGCCTGCAACGTGGGAGACCTGGGTTCGATTCCTGGGTCAGGAAGATCCCCTGGAGACGGAAATGGCAACCCACTCTGGTATTCTTGCCTGGAGAATCCCATGGACAGAGGAGCCTGGTGGGCTGCAGTCCACGGGGCCGCAAAGAGTCGGACACAACTGAGCGACTTCACTTTCACTTACTTGAAGTATGAGTTAGCACAATCTGTTGAGGGCATAGTGATGGTAGACAGATAATGTTATAACCAGTCTCCTGGTCTAATCAGATTCTTAACAAGAACGAAGCATGTATAGTCTAGAAAAGTGTATTTTAAACTAATACTGCTTTTATGTTTTATTTCAAATTTTCAAATAATGTAAAGCATTGTTTTTGTTCAGTTGCTAAGTCAGTGTCTGACCCTGTGACCCCATTACTGCAGCATGCCAAGCTTCCCTGTCCTTCACTGTCTCCTGCAGTTTGCTCAAACTCATGTTTGTTGAGTCGGTAATGCCATCCAACCACCTCATCCTCTGCTGCACATTTCTCCTATGGCCCTCAATTTCCCCAAGCATCAGAATCTTCTTCAATGGGTTGGGTCTTCACATCAGGTGGCCAAAGTTTGGAGCTTCAACATCAGTCCTTCCAGTGAATATTCACGGTTGATTTTTCTTTAGGATTGATTGGTTTGATCTTGCGGTCCAAGGGACTCTCAAGAGTCTTTTCCAGCACCGTAAGGTTTATATTTATCAGAAGTGAGCTAATGACAATACTTTCTCTCAGAATAGCCTTAAAATACAGTACGGGTTAAAGGAAGCCAACTGCCTGGTGACCAGTGTCCCAGGGTACTGGAATAGGCAGTTACCAACAATGGTCAGTAACAAGTAAGACGTTCTGAAATTTCAGTTAGATGGGAGGCTACACAAAAGTATATTCTGTGTATCCGTTGTCTTGGAGGGAATGCAGTGGGCAATACAATCAATGTACATGGATGTAGACTGAGAAGTCACCCTCCCTCACTGAGCAGACTATTCTGGAGTTTTCTGCCTCCTAGAGCCACTCTTGCCTGGAGAATCCCAGGGATGGGGGAGCCTGGTGGGCTGCCATCTATGGGGTTGCACAGAGTCAGACATGACTGAAGCAACTTAGCAGCAGCAGCATTAGAGCCACTCTGGGTGAAATTTTGTACTTAGTAATATACCTGTGCCAAGCCATTTCTGTCCTCCTTATGTGATGTGGTGCCTCCTTTTTTCAAAAACTGTTTGAAAAATAACTATTCATGCTAATGACTCCCACATTGGAGGCAGTCTACTTCTTGAAGAAATTAACTAAGATGGAGATAACCAGAGCTAGAGTCATCTTGAGACAAAGGGGGCTCTAGCGTAGTGTTGGAGAAGGCAATGGCACCCCACTCCAGTGTTCTTGCCTGGAAAATCCCATGGGCGGAGGAGCCTGGTAGGCTGCCGTCTATGGGGTCGCAGAGACTTCACTTTCACTTTTCACTTTCCTGCATTGGAGAAGAAAATGGCAAGCCACTCCAGTGTTCTTGCCTGGAGAATCCCAGGGACGGGGGAGCCTGGTGGGCTGCCATCTATGGGGTCGCAGAGAGTCGAACACGACTGAAGCGACTTAGCAGCAGCAGCAGCGTAGTGTTAGAAGCATCTGCCACTAGGTGGCAGGCCAAGATTGGTTAGGGAAGCTGGTATATGGATGGCAGTGAATAATGTCTTCCAGATGAAAGGCCTGAATTACCAATTACTGAGTGCTTACTAGATGCCAGGCACTCTTCTAGGGCCACATTAAAAAAAGACAAACACAAAAAAAACAGCCTTCATCTTAAGATTAGTGAAGAAAAGGTAATTTTTCTCTGAAGCAGTGGATTTATTTTCCTCAGTTTGGAGGGCTCCTGTCTGTGAGTTCTTTTTGAATATTATGGAGCTAAATTGGCTGAAGAAAACATAGCTCAGGAACTTAACTTTTTGAGTGTCTTTTATGTGCACTTTTCAGGGTTAGTCCCAAAAGAGGTGTTGCTGCAGTATTTAGGATATCTTGGGAAGAGGGGTTTATGTGAGGTCAAATATGGTGTTCAAATCAGAATTTGTATAGATAGCATCTCTCTCCAGGTAGGAGAGATTCATTCATTTAACAAGTGTGCTGACCACAGATCCAGGAGCTAGATATGCAGCCCTGGCTGTGACAGATAACATGCTTCTTGGAGCTTGTATTTAATGTCAAATTTACCAACTGGTGTTAAAGTTATTAAATGAAGTAAAGCAGGGTATTTTTATACAGGTTCATCAGGGAGGGCCTTTATAAGGTGCAGTTTGAACAGAGATGCAAAGACAGTGAGGGTGTCAGCCGTTTGTATATCAAGGAGGAGACCATTCTAGTGGAGGGAATAGCAAGAGCAAATGCCCTGAAAGGTAAGTGAGGCAGCAAAGGATAGGAGAATGAAGGAAGGAGAATGGTTGGAAATGGATTTAGGAAGATGTTTGGGGGCATGGCTGGGTAGGGCTTTATGCTGCTGCTAAGTTG
>NW_011494735.1:4103538-4112292 GCF_000754665.1 Bison bison bison | reverse complement strand
CCAATATAAAAGTCAGTTCTTGGTTGCGGAAGGAGAATGGTTGGAAATGGATTTAGGAAGATGTTTGGGGGCATGGCTGGGTAGGGCTTTATGCTGCTGCTAAGTTGCTTCAGTCGTGTCCAACTCTGTGCGAACCCATAGATGGCAGCCCATGAGGCTCCCCCGTCCCTGGGATTCTCCAGGCAAGAACACTGGAGTGGGTTGCCATTTCCTTCTCCAATGCATGAAAGTGAAAAGTGAAAGTGAAGTCACTCAGTCGTGTCCGACTCTTAGCGACCCCATGGACTGCAGCCTACCAGGCTCCTCCATCCATGGGATTTTCCAGGCAAGAGTACTGGAGTGGGGTGCCTTTGCCTTCTCCAAGGGCTTTATAGGGAATGGTAAAGATTTTAGTTTTTACTCACAGAGTGACAGGAAGCATGGGAGGGTATGAGTAGAGGAGTGTCGTAATCCCACTTTTATCACTGGTCACTATCTGGAGAAGAAATGGTTAGGGAACAGTTGTGGGAGCAGGCAGACCAACTGGAATGATTTTGCATTAGTGTAGTGAGGAATTGAAGTGGTTTGATTGAGGCAATAGTTACGGAGAAGCAGTAAGGCAGTATATTTTAAAGATAGAGCTGACTTTATTTGTTGATGGACAAAAGCTGAACGAGAGAGAAAGAAATCAAAGATATTCCTATAGTCTTAAGAAATAGAAAAATAGAATTGTTCTCTACTGAGATAAAGACTGGAGGGTTGGGTGGGATTTTTTTTTTTTTTGGTGGGAGCAGAAATAAAAAGTTTCATGTTGGGCATGTTGAGTTTGAGACAACAATTAGGCTACCAAGTGGAGCTAGGTACTCATTTCAATGTACATATTTGGAATTCAGGACAATTTCATGACTAGAGGTACCACTGTGTGAAATATCAGTGTCTAAATAATATTTAAAGCAGTGGGAGCAGGTGAGATCACCAGGAGAACAGTGATGGATAAAGAAGACAGGTCAACAGTCTGAAAAAGGGGGCTCCTATACCTAGAAATGGAGAAGGCGATGGCACCCCATTCCAGTACTCTTGCCTGGAGAATCCCATGGACAGAGGAGCCTGGTAGGCTGCAGTCCATGGGGTCGCAAAGGACTACACGACTTCACTTTCACTTTTTACTTTCATGCATTGGAGGAGGAAATGGCAACCCACTTTAGTGTTCTTGCCTGGAGATTCCCAGGGACGGTGAAGCCTGGTGGGCTGCTGTCTATGGGGTCGCACAGAGTCGGACACGACTGAAGCGACTTAGCAGCAGCAGCAGCATACCTAGAAATAGGGAAGATAGAATGATGCAACAAAAAAGATAGGCAGCAGCTCCTGAGGTAAGAGAACCAAGGAAGAAAGGAAGAGAGGAGAGAAAGAAGAGAGAGGTGGAAGTGTGGGGAGACAAGGAGGGAGTGTGGGATAGAGAGGGAAGGAAAGCAGAGGAAAGAAGGAGGGAGAGAGGGAAAGAAAGGGAGGGTGTCTTGGAAGCCTAGTTTCACAAAACAGAGTGAGGTGTGTCACACGCTATTGACGGTTTTGATAAAATGACTGAGTTGACCTTTGGATGTGACATCTGGAATTCATGGTGACTTTGAGTGGAATGATATTAATGAAGTGGTGAGGATAAAAGGATGATTGAACTGAATTCAGGAGGGGATGATTGGAGAAAACATTTTATGGGAAAATAACTGGAAGGGAATGTTGCTAATCAGTGGATGTCTGGGGCCTTTCACAATCTGACTGTCATGTTGTATTCAGGAATGGCCAAGCCACATTTGAAAGGCCATCTTCCACGTGTTGCCTTGTATAAAGTTGAAGCTCCACATTTTTACAAGATAGCCACCTCCCAATGAGCTGGTCAGGGAGTAGTGAGTGTGTATATAAAGTTCTGGAATAGTGAACGCATTAAGGCCTCCACAGTCCTGATGATGGACCTTCATTTTGTTCTCACATAGTAAGCCAGTGTCCTCCTAGGGGACTTGGAGGGCATAATGAACTTTTACCAGAATTCGGTGTCTTATCTACTTAAAAAGAGCCTCTGTTTCTAACAATGCAAGCACTTAGCAAGGACACAAACTCTCACCATAATTCTAAACTCACATATTGCAGTCACAGTTACACTGGAGAAGTTCATTTGCCTCCAGGTACATGGGTTGGGAAGATCCCCTGGACTAGGAAATGGCGACGTACTCCAGTATTCTTGGCTGAAAAATCCATGGACGGAGGAGGCTGGTGGGCTACAGTCCAGGGGGTCTCAGAGTCAGACGCAACTGAGGGACTGAGCTTGCGTGCATGTATACTCCTTATACATATTTATTTATTTAGGACTATTTGTGAGTTAGCATATGGAATTAGAATCTTTTTGGGAAATCATGTAGGCAATTCTAGTAACAGAATTCTTTTGTAAAAGTGGAGAATTATACCTGAAAAGAACACAAATAATAGTTGCAAAATGTTGAATCCAACTCAACAAATCCTAATATCAAAGATGTGACATTTTCTCCAGTGAATTTAAAGAAACTAGACAGAGCACATGTTCTGTACTTGTTCATGTTTTAAAAGAATGCCTTATTCACATCTTTCATTATAGCTTTCTTATCATACAGCTGACTATAAATACCACTCAACAGCAGGTTCAAGTCATCCAGAAGTTGCTCCACTTTGTTGAATAAAGCCATAGCTAGTTTTCAGTTGATAATAAAGTTAAAAATCACTCATAAGGTTTTCTATATTAACCATATTACACAACAATCAACGATTGATCAGGGCTGTTACATCTGAAATAAAATCTCCAGTAATGGACTATTACTTGCTGTCTGATTTGTTTATTTACCAATTAATTTTATACATATTTTTCCATTTTAATTTTTAATAAAGTGTTTTGGATAAATATTAATTAGCTTTTTTAATTTTAGTATTTTTCCGAATGCTCCTGGATTAAAACAGCAGCTATTTTGATGATTCCCATGAAATATTTGCTATTTAATAATGCTGCTGTTCATTATGAACTCTGTAAGAAAATTCTTTTGCTATAAAATCTTTTTTTTTTTTTAATACAGTTGAACTTCCTTGTAAAATTTATTTGGCTGTGATGTGTCTTAATTGCTGCATCCAGGATCTTTAGTTGTGGCATGTAGGCTGTTAGCTGCAACATGCAGGGTCTAGTTTCTTGACTAGGGGTCAAACCTGGGCCCCCTGCATTGGAGCATGGAGTCTTAACCACTGCACCACCAGGGAAGTCCCTTTTGCTTTAAAATCTTAATAGCCACAACTATTAGCACTTCCGAATAATATTTAATGTTCTTTCTTGTTCCTGTTGAAGACTTTGGTCTAAGTGCATTTTTATTTTATTTATGTGTAAACCAAAAAACCTAAAAAGACATGAAAACAAATATAATGTGGTATCCCCTGTTGGATCCTGGAACAGAAAAAGAACGTTAGTGGGAAAACTAGTAGGATCAAATAAAGCCTAGAACTTAGTTAATAGTAATCTACTAATGTGTACATCTTACGTGATTCTAGTTCATTTGCCAAAACTAAGAAATTGACATTGGGAAAACTCAGTGACAGAATTGTCAGTACTACCTTTGCAACTTTTCTGTAAATACAGAAAAATGTTTTAAAGGCACAAAGGCAATGTAGTGGAGAAGGGATGGGCCTTTTAACAAGTGGTGCTAGAATAACTAGATGTCACAATGCAAAACAACGAACTTGAATACCCACTGCACACTACATACGGAAAATAACTCAAGATGGATTGTAGACCTAAATGAAAAATCTAAAACAATAGAATTCCTCCAAGAAAAATAAGCAAAAATCTTGCGACTTGTTTGTTAGATACAACAGCAAAAGCACAATCAAGAAAAGGACAAATAAATAAATTGAACGTCAATGTAATTTATGAAAGTTTTGCTTTTAAAAAGATGCTGCTAAGATAATGAAAATACTGGAATAAAATCTTTGCAAAGCACATATTTGATGAAGGAATAAGAGGAATCTTTTGAGGGTGAAGAATATGATCATTTTTTTTGACTGTGGTGATGGCCTCATGGGTGTATGCATATATAAAAACATATCAAATTGTATACTTTAAAATGCAGTTTTTGTATGTTATTTATACCTCAATAAAACTGGTAAAACATTTCTTTTTTTAAAAATTTCATTTATTTGTTTATTGGCTCAACCGGGTCTTGCTACACTTGGGCTTTCTCTGGTTGTAGCGAGCATGGGCTACTCTCCAGTTGCAGTGCTTGGGCTTCTCACTGAGGTGGCTTCTCTTGTTGCAGAGCATGGGCTCCCAAAAATGTTTGCAGCCAGATTCTTTCTTCTTTCCTCACACATCACAAAAGGAGAAATAAAAGAAGGGGAATTTGGAGTGGAAAGAAATAGCAAGGTGAGTTGTTGGAAGTTAACACATTTCATTTTTGGAAATTTTACAAACAGGAACATAAATTTTACAAACAGGTAAGTATGTTTTAGGGCCCTCTTGGGGCCTTATGAAGAGCCTGTGCAAGTGAGGGGCCCAGAGTTTAAGCTTCAGTAGTTTCATGGTAAGTCTGCCTAATAATATGGCACATGAAAATGTAAAAAGATAATGCAATGTAAAGTTTCCTCCAAACACGTCCTTCAGTCACCAGTTCTCTTCCTTGGAGGCAATAAATATATTCTGTTTCCTGGGCCCTCCCTGAAATATTATGCATAGATAAGCTTTTTTGTTCTGAAACATTTTGTCACCCCCTCCATTCTTTTCTTACAAAATTTAGCCTGTTGACTCACTGGAAAAGACTCTGATGCTGGGAGGGATTGGGGGCAGGAGGAGAAGGGGATGACAGAGGATGAGATGGCTGGATGGCATCACTGACTTGGTGGACGTGAGTCTGAGTGAACTCCGGGTGTTGGTGATGGACAGGGAGGCCTGGTGTGCTGCAATTCATGGGTCGCAAAGAGTCGGACATGACTGAGCGACTGATCTGATTTGATCTGATATTTTTTGCACTCTGTTGTTTCTCTTAGGTGCTTTTATTGAGATATGATTCACATACCATCACTTCACTCATTTAAAGTGTACACTTGGGTTTTTAGTATATTCACAGATACATATACCTGTCACCAAAGTTGATTTCAGAACATTTTCATCACCTCAAAAAGAAATGTATCCTTCAGCTTTCACCTACTGACCCCTAACCCCAGCACTTGGCAATCACTGATCTACTTTCTGTCTCTATGTACTCCTCCGGGCTGGGCATTTTATACGGGTGGAATCATATTATAGGTGGTCCTTGGTGACTGGCTTCTTTCACTTAACATAATTTTTCAAAGTTCATCTTGGACTGATCAGCACATGTATCAGAATTTAGTAATTTGTGTCTTCTCTTGTACTCTTAGCCTAGTAGAAGTTTATCAATTTTATTGATCTTTTCAAAGAGCCAGATTTTGGTTTTATTGATTTTCTCTATTATTTTCTTATTTTCAATTTCATTGATTTCTGCTCTAATTTGTATTATTTCTTTTCTTGTGCATTTGGCTTGAATTGTTCTTCTTTTTCTAGTTTCCTAAGGTAGAATATTAGGGTATTTTTTTTTGTGTGTGTTTTTTTTTTTTAATTTTACGTCTTCTTCTCTACTAATATATGTATTTAATGCTATAAATTTCTCTGTAAGCACTATTTTCAGTGTATTCCATACATTTTCATATGCTGTATTTTTATTTTAATTTAGTTTAGACAATTCTTTCATTTCTCTTGAGATTTCTTCTTTGACCCAAGTAATATTTAGAAGTATATGAATATTCATAGCAACTGTATTCCTAATAGCCAAAAACCATAAACTAGTAAGATTTCGTTGAGTGGGTGAATGGTTAAACAAACTGGTGTGTCCACACCATGGAATACTACTCAGCGATTTTTAAAAAGATGCAAACTATTGATACATACAACATCTTAAGGAACCTCAAGGAAATTTGGATAGTTTACAGTTATTGGCTATTTAAGAATAAAGTTGCTATGAATATTCATATACAAGTTCTTATGTGGAAAGAAGACATTTCTCTAGTATAAATATCCAAAAGTGGATTGCTAGGTTGTATAATAAGTCCATTGTTAATTTTGACAGGATACTGTAGCTTTAATTAGCATCCATCTAATGGATAATACAGAAAAGGCAATGGCACCCCACTCCAGTACTCTTGCCTGGAAAATCCTATGGACAGAGGAGCCTGGTAGGCTGCAGTCCATAAGGTCACTAAGAGTCGGACATGACTGAGCAACTTCACTTCCACTTTTCACTTTCATGCATTGGAGAAGGAAATGGCAACCCACTCCAGTGTTCTTGCCTGGAGAATCCCAGGGACGGGGGAGCCTGGTGGGCTGCCGTCTATGGGGTCGCACAGAGTCAGACATGACTGAAACGACTTAGCAGCAGCAGCAGTAGCAATGGATAATAATGTTAGAAGTCTTTTCAGTTGTTTGTTTGCCACCTGTGTGCCTATCCTTTTTGGAGGAACGTCTGTGAATGTCTTTTCTGTGTCCAGGCCCAGTTTTCTAATTAATTATTATTTTTTAAATGTTGAGATTTGAAGCATCTTTATGTGTTCTAGACAAAAGAATTTTAATAAGTGATTTGCAAAATCTTCCCCTGGTCTCTAATTTGTCTTTTTATCCTTTGAATAGGGTCTTTTTGCAGAGCAAAAGTTTATTTTGATGAAGGCCAATTTGTCTATTTTTTCCTCTTGTGAATTATGCTTTTGGTGTCAAGCCTAAGAATTCTTTACCTAATTCTAGGTCTGAAAGATTTTCTCCTGTTATTTTCTATAAGTTTTATAGTTTAAAGATTTGTTTTCAGTACAATTTTGCATAAAGTGTAATATTTTTTAGGTCAAGGTTCTTTTTTTTTTTTTTTTGCTGATGAATTTCAATTTCTCCAGCTCCATTTATTGAAAAAGCTGTCCATCCTCCATTTAGTCGCTTTTGCTCTTTTGTCAAAAATTAACTGGGCATAGTTGCATGAGTCTGTTTCTGGGTTTTCTATTCTGTTCCATTGACCTATGTGTCTTATTTTTTCCTTCAATATTATGCTATCTTGATTACTGTGCTAAGTTTTTAATAGCGATCTTTCCAGGTGGTACTTCTTATTGTTTATTTTTCCTCAAACATTTCTAAAATCAACTAATAAATAGATGCCATGAAGGTAACAAATTTTCTTAGTTTTCTCTCACTCTTATTGTAGTATAAGATTCATCAACTATGATAAAATCTTCTCATCTTGTTCTTATCTCTGGGTTTGTGGTTTGTTGAGACCGTCAAGAGTGTTCTATGTAAATGCTATGGCATGTGATGTATTAAAATAATAATTTGTTTTTCTTGTTTAGAGAGGAGAAAGAACTAAGAGGGTAAAAAAGGAGCTGTCATTTCTTGGTTGTTTAAATTTTGCTGTAATCTTCATGATGTGATTTCAAAAAAGCTACAGGATGAACCTTAATACTCTGATTTTATAGAGGAAAAGATTGAGCTTCATAGAGTATAAATTATGAGCATGAGCACATACTTTATAAAGTATAACTTCATGAGAATGATCTTGGCCAGGATCATAGAGATTAGTGCAGCTTTGTAATCGTTCCTTCTTTTTTTTTTTTTCAGATAGGTTGCTTAGGCAAATATGTATAAAGCACCTGGAGCCAAGTTTATATCACTTATAGGAAATGTGGGCTCTGATGGTGCTAATTCAGCCGTAGATAACCTCTTCATGGTAAGATGAGGTTGAAAAGAAAGGATATTTATCCAGTACCTGAGTTACAGATACATAACTCAATGGAATTATAGCTACTTCTATATCCTGAAAGGTGGTCTGCCTTAGTGTTGGGCTTCACCATTCAGAGATGTTTTCCTAATTAAGATCCAATGTGGCCACATTAACAGGAAATTGTGTTTTATGTTCTTTATTAAACAATTCTTCCTTTGAAGTTCAAAGAATCCAAGGATACTTACTCAGTCCACAGTATCTCTAGTTACTCTAACTTCATCCTGAAACTGGACATCGCAGACAGCTCAAGAAAATGACCTGTTCATCGCAGCTGCTGTCACTATTGCTAAGCCTCAGTCCTTCTCCAGAAGAGGTCAGTGGGCTGTACCTTTCACCAGCCTGGAGACAGTTGCTGCTGCAGCATGTGGGAATCCCTGTTCGGGGGGAAGAGTTTTTCTTCTCTGTTGCCAGGATGCTGGTGCACAGTGACCCATGTTGTTGTTCAGTCTCTCAGTCATGTCTGACCCTTTGTGATCCCCTGGACTACAGCATACCAGACTTCTCTGTCCTTCACTATCTCCCGGAGTTTGCTCAAACTCATGTCATCCAACCATCTCATCCTCTGTCATCCCCTCTCCGCCTGCCCTCAGTGTTTCCCAACATCAGGGTCTTTTTCAATAAGTCAGCTCGTTGCATCACATGGCCAAAATATTGGAGCATCAGCTTCAGCATCAGTCCTTCCAGTGAATATTCAGGCTGATTTCCTTTAGGATGGACTGGTTTCATCTCCTTGCAGACCAAAGGACTCTCAAGAGTCTTCTCCAGCATAACACTTCAAATGAATCTATTCTTCATTGCTCAACCTTCTTTATGGTCCAACTCTCACATCCATACATGACTACTGGAAAAACCTTAGCTTTGATTAGACAGACTTTGTTGGCAAAGTAATGTCTCTGCTTTTTAAAACACTGTCTAGGTTTGCCATAACTTTTCTTCCAAGGAACAA
>NW_011494735.1:4094196-4103438 GCF_000754665.1 Bison bison bison | reverse complement strand
ACCTTAGCTTTGATTAGACAGACTTTGTTGGCAAAGTAATGTCTCTGCTTTTTAAAACACTGTCTAGGTTTGCCATAACTTTTCTTCCAAGGAACAAGCATCTTTTAATTTCATGGCTGCAGTCACCATCTGCAGTGATTTTGGAGCCCAAGAAAATAAAATCTGTCAGTGTTTCCATTTTCCCCCATCTATTTGCCATAAAATGATGGGACTGGATGCCATGATCTTAGTTTTTTGAATGTTGACTTTTAAGCAACTTTTTCACTCTCCTTTTTCAACTTCATCAAGAGGCTCTTTAGTTCCTCTTCGCTTTCTGCCATTAGGGTGGTGTCATCTGCATATCTGAGGTTATTGATATTTCTTCTGGCGATCTTGATTCCAGCTTGAGCTTCATCCAGCCCAGCATTTCACATGATGTATTCTGCATATAAGTTAAATAAGCAGGATGACAATATACAGCCTTAACATAGTCCTTTCCCAATTTTGAACCAGTCCATTGTTCCATGTCCAGTTCTAACTGTTGCTTCTTGACCTGTATACAGGTTTCTCAGGAGATAGGTAAGGTGGTCTAGTATACCCATCTCTTTAAGAATTTTCCACAGTTTGTTGTGATCCACACAGTCAAAGGCTTTAGCGTGCTCAATGAAACAGAAGTAGATGTTCTGGAATTTCCTTGCTTTTTCTATGATCGTACGGATGTTAGTAATTTGATCTCTGGTTCCTCTGCTTTTTCTAAATCTAGTTTGTACATCTGAAATTGCTCAACTCACATCTTGTTGAAGCCTAGCTTAAATGATTTTGAGCATTACCTTGCTAGCATGTGAAATGAGTACAATTGTACTGTAGTTTGAACATTCTTTGGCACTGCCCTTCTTTGAAATTGGGATGAAAATTGACCTTTTCCAGTCCTGTGGCCACTGCTGTGTTTTCCAAATCTGCTGCCGTATTGAGTGCAGAACTTTAAAGCATCATCTTTTAGGATTTTTAGATAGCTCAGATGGAATTCCATCACCACCACTAGCTTTATTCGTGGTAATGCTTCCTAAGACCCACTTGACTTCACACTCCAGCATGTCTGGCTCTGGGTGAGTGATCACACCATTGTGGTTATATGGGTCATTGAGACCTTTTTTGTACAGTACATTTATCTACAACGATAAAGTAGATGTATATATAATCCCATCAAACTTTGGTTTACAAAATGACATTTCATCCCAAAGACTCAGTAATTTTTTTCTCAGGAAAGTGGCAACAGTAGGGTAGGGTATCTAATGGGGTCATTTCTTCCCCCTGCCAAGTAGACCACAATTCACAAGAGTCTGAAGATCATGGTCTTTATTACCATCTTGGCTTTAACTCCTGCCTTCCTTCTCCAAACACATACACATTATCACTGTAGTCTGAACTACCAAGAAGGGATCTTTTTTGCACACAAAAATAGAACTGTTTCATATCTCTTGCTTGGAATATTTCAGTTTCAACATTACCTTCAGCAGTGATTATTAACACATTTTAGGTGCTTTTCCCTTTAAGAATAATTGAATAATAATTAAAGTTTTTAACTTTCTTCAGAGAAAAACATACATATACACATACAGATAATATAATCTTATACAACTCAGGAGGTTTTGCAACACCCCTGAAGCCCATCCACAGATCTTCTGGGAATCTTCATCCAGCCTATACAATTTACGTATTGAATCTCCTTTGAATAGCATAAAAGGTCTTTTGCCTACTCAGCCAATTTCTTCACTTCCACTCCCCACTTCAAAGGGAATTTCCAGGACATACTATGTTCTCTCTTATACTTAAAAAAAAAAAAAATCTATGGTTTTTCCAGTAGTCATGTATGGATGTGAGAGTTGTACTGTGAAGAAAGCTGAGCGCCGAAGAATTGATGCCTTTGAACTGTGGTGTTTGAGAAGACTCTTGAGAGTCCCTTGGACTGCAAGGAGATCCAACCAGTCCATTCTGAAGGAGATCAACCCTGGGCTTTCTTTGGAAGGAATGATGCTTAAGCTGAAACTCCGGAACTTTGGCCACCTCATGCGAAGAGTGGACTCATTGGAAAAGACTCTGATGCTGGGAGGGATTGGGGGCAGGAGGAGAAGGGGACGACAGAGGATGAGATGGCTGGATGGCATCACCGACTCGATGGATGTGAGTTTGAGTGATCTCCGGGAGTTGGTGATGGACAGGGAGGCCTGGCGTGCTGCAGTTCATGGGGTTGCAAAGAGTCAGACACAACTGAGCGACTGAACTGAACTGAACTGAACTGAAACTTTTAATTTTAGAATAGTTTGAGATTTGCATAAAAATTACTATGATAACATATAGTTTCTGTATGCAGAGTTTATCATTCCATATTCTTACAGTATTTCTAATTTAATATTAATAAGTTACTCTTTAATTGAAAATCCTTTTGAATCAGCAGTCAAGGAAATTATTTTCCAAAATAAATGTGTAAAGTACTGATACTAGCCCTCATAATCTCTGGTTCAGCTCATGTGAGACTGTGTGGAAAATGATGCTTTGTTTGTGAGTTCACTTCCTATTTAACAGATTTGGAAATAGACCACTCACATGCCAGCAACCAGCCACCTTACAGAGGTATGATATTGACTTGAGGTGAGGTGTTGGCGCGAAAGAATTTGTGGCTGCGTCTTAATTTAGAGTAATGCCAAAGAGAGAACAGAATCATCTTCAATTCAGTGTTTACAGATAAATTGTTGAGCATATTATTTGCTTCTTAAGAGGAGCAATAAAATATTTGTTTGTCAAGAAAAGGAAAAAAAAAATACAATCCAAGTACATTACCTTATTCCCATATTTCCAACTATTTCTTCTCCTCAGCATTTCGTGATGTTACCAGAGCTAATTTACAGACTGAAATTACTGTTTTCTAGTTCAGTGAAAGAACTTTAATGATATGCAGCTGATTTGGCACAAATAAAAAGATCAAACCAAACCTTAAACTCCAAAGTCATACTTAATAGAGAAATGAAAGCAGAATACTCTTCTAGAAAGAGGAAACTAAAATAGGAACATTCCCATCTCTTTGTCAACAAGATTATGTTTTACCACATGTTTGAAAAATCAGTTACTTATTTAATTACAATTTCTCAATGATGAATGCCCAATTTTTGTGTAAATTGAGAAAGGATTTTGTAACCTGACCAATGTGGGAAGGGAAATATTTGTTCATAATGTTAAAAAGGGAATTGAACTCCAAAGTTATAATTTCATCGAATCTGAAAGTTTAAATGTAACAGAAATAATAGTACAAAGAAAGTATGCACAAAGAAATAAAAAACTTTCCACAATTATCAGTTGTACTCACATTAAGAAAATTGATTTTTAGGGGCTTCTCTGGTGGTGGTTAGAAATCTACCTGCCAATGCAGGGGACATGGGTTTGATCCCTGGTCCAGGAAGATCCCATGTGCCACCAAACAAATAACCCTGGTGCCACACTACTGAGATCGTGTTCTAGAGCCTGGGAGCTGCAGCTGTTGAAGCCAGAGTGCCTAGAGCAGTGCTGTGCAACAAGAGAAGCCACGGGAATGAGAGGCCCAAGCACTGCAACTGAAGAGTAGCCCCCACTCTTTGCAACTAGAGAAAGCCCACCTGTGGCAATTAAGACCCACGCAGCCAAAAATAAATAAGTAAGATCTCTGATTAACAAAAAAAGAATACTGGTTTTTGAATAGTCTCCGATTGTTTAATGGCATTGCCTAGAGTTAGATTAACCTCTTAGATGAAAATCACACTTAAAACACAGAAAATGGGTTTGTACAATTATACTGGGAACTAAAATCAGCAAGAGGTAAACAAAGAAGTTATAGTGTATTAAGGGGTGAGAATTGTGTTGTGAGAGAATTTCTTCCCTTTCACTTGAACTTCAAGGTAACGAGATAAACCGAAAAGACCATGGAACTGACCTGAATCTAACTCCCAGCTCCCCCACTCACTATATATATGTCTCTGGGCAGGAATTTTCTTCTCTGGGAGACATAGTTTTTCATTTGTAAAATGGACATAATAACTATCTTTAAGACCCCTGAAAGAATTATAAATAATGTTTATTAAGAGGCTAACACATTGCAAGCATTTGATAAAAAAAAAAAAAAAGCAAAAAAAAAAACTAGTATTATATACCTTTCCTTTTATCCCTGTGTCTCAAAATAGTCTCCAATCTTGGTTATTCAAACCTTCTAAATATCTCTTGAATTTTTCCAGTTCTATTATCCATTCCCCACTTCATCTGCCATCTGAATTACTCATATAGTTTTCTAGCAGCAGTCCCTGAATGCAATTGAGAGTGTTAATTTGCTTTAAGATTTTGATCCAGTTACTCTCCAGTTTAATACTCATGAATAGTTTCCATTGTCTTTGAGATTAATTGCTGAACTTTACTGTTTCGCGGATTAAGCTTGTAGGTCTAGTTCTGCTCACCCTCTAGCGTTCTCTTTGATACCAGACAACCTATTATTTCTTCCATTGTCTGCATAGCACATTGTGGATACAGCAGGAACAAAGACAGAAGACACTGAATGCATGGCAAGGGTGAGGAATGGTAAAATCTCCTCTGTGATTAGCAGTAAAGTACCTGGCAGATTTACTAGGCTGGTACTATTTTAGGCTTAAAGATCAATTCATGGGTCAGTAAGTTGTGGCTCTGTGCTAGACCACAATAACTTTTATAGCACAGTATTGACTGAAGTGACTTAGCATTAGCATTGACACCACAGTAGAAATAATTTCTCTTGTGTATATTAAGTAGTAGTATTTTTTCTCAGTATGAACAGATTGTTTTTTAGTTGCTATGTTGTGTCTGACTCCATTGCGACCCTAAGGACTGTAGCCTGCCAGGCTTCTCTGTCCATGGGATTTCCCCAGCCAGAATACTGGAGTAGGTTGCCATTTCCTTCTCCAGGAGATCTTCCTGACCCAGGGATCAAACCCACGTCTCCTGCTTGGCAGGCAGCTTCTTTATTACTGAGCCACCTGGAAAGCCCATGAACTGAGTATCTGACTCAAAACACAAAAACACCAAGACTACATAGTAAATTAAGTACAAAAGTTAGATGATTTCTGGAGTTTGGGTGGTGTCATGAGATGCAGGAAAGCATCTTGCTTGTTTGATCTATTTTGCAAAGAGTGGGAACTTAAATTACAGAGATATTGAGAGCTAAAATAACAGAAAGTGATCACTAATCCTCGAAAAAGATACACTGGTCTGGATTAGGCAAACCCAAATCATTTACCATTTTTCAATGACCCAAGAACCTGGCAAACAAAATGCCAGCTTTGGATTGGGGTGAAGCACTGCCCTGAGTCAGGGAATGTCCCCACAGAGAGCCACTCTGACCTGTGGCTAGGATGCTGGACTTGCTGGGTGCAGCTGGATGCTGATCCTGTTTCACAGGGCTGTTATATATCTCCATTAGTTGAAAAAGAAATTATTCCATCTTAAGCTTTCAGCATCTGGGCTCCCCGGGAAAGCCCAGCTGTGTCCACCTCACTCCTAGCCCTCCCAACTCACCAACCCTTCCAAATTCTCCTAGCAGCCATGCTGCCACAGCAGAGATGAGACTAGGTCCTCTGCACCCCTGAGCCAAACTACACAAGGACATTATCATCTGGGTAATCAGAGCAGTGCAGCTGCCCTGACCATGGAATGGCACTGCTTCATAGCAAGTGACTATTTACGGTCTTTGATAAAACTCATTCCAATGCTTCTTTTCATTAATACAGTCTTTTTTTTTTTTTTTTTTACCAGTGTCAGTTATTAATACTTTCTGAGGTTATGCTATTTTCATATAGTTTTTCATGTCCTTCATATATTGACACCAATAGATTTTAATTTAGAAAAAGCAGAGACATAATTTTGCCAACAAAGTTTTGTGTAGTCAAAGCCGTGGTTTTTCCAGTAGTTATGTATGGATGTGAGAGCTGGACCATAAAGAAGGCTCAGTGCCTAAGAATTGATGCTTTTGAACAGTGGTGTTGAAGAAGACTCTTGAGAGTCCCTTGGACTGCAAGGAGATCAAACCAGTCAGTCCTAAAGGAAATCAGTGCTGAATATTCATTGGAAGGACTGATGCTGAAGCTGACACTCCAATACTTTGGCCACCTGATGCGAAGAGCCGATTCATTGAAAAAGACCCTGATGCTGGGAAAGATTGAGGGTAGGAGGAGAAGTGGCCGACAGAGGATGAGATGGCTGAATGGCATCATGAACTCAATGGACATGAGTTTGAGCAAGCTCCAGGAGATAATGAAGGACAGGAAAGCCTGGCATGCTGCAGTCAGTCCATGGGGTTGCAAAGAGTCAGACAAAACTGAGTGACTGAATGACAACAAAATAGAGAAAAACCAGATTGCAGGAACAACAACAGCAAAAAAGTGATGGGATATATTATAGTGAAACAAGATTATCAAGACAGAGAGATCTGAGTCACTGAAAACTGAATCACCTTGGCTTACCTCCAGAGTCAGTGGTGACGGAAATCATTAAATCGAAGAGCCATTTTCAGGAAAGTAGTTTCATCTCTAGGGCTCTTAAGAACCACGTCACTTCCCACTCTCCAGTCACATTCAGAGAAGGTAAGTCTAGGTCAAATAGTGCAGAGGGTCTAAATTTGCTATACTATAAATGGATGCAAGAACCATCACTTTGCTTTATTTTTCTAAATCTAACAAAATTTGTCTCTAAGCCCCATTTCCCCAAAAGGTGAGTCAGTGGTGGTGTTGTAAAACTTCTTTAGCTTATCCCCTGCCCAGGAGCTTGAAAGCATCTCAAGAAAGGACAAAGTCCAGAAAACTTGAGGAAGACCGTAGAGTTTCAGTCCATCACTGAGATGTTCATATGCTGGTTATGACCCAGGCTGACATGGTTCACTCGAAGGCAGAAGCTCCTTCTCAAAGCTTCATTGAGGGGCTTGTCTGGTAGTCCAGTGGCTAAGACTCTGTGCTCCCAATGCAGGGGGCCTGGGTTCAATCCCTGGTCAGTGAACTAGATCCTATGTGCCACAACTAAGAGTTCACATTGCTACAACTAAGACCCAGCACAATCAAATAAATAAATATTTTAAAAAAAGCTTTATTGATTCCCAAGGGAGGGCAATTCATGTTCACTTTCCCACCAGCTGCATGCCATCCAAGAGACCTCTTGCCACTGCTCTGGGATCCCCATGGAGTGGGATGCAGGGCCCTGCCACTTCTCAAGCCTGTCACCACTATCATCTCAGATCTGGCCAAATTTGCCTCCTCAAGTATCCCAGGCCTCAGGAAATGTTTCTTTCTGCTTTATCCTCCTTCAATAATATAATCTCCCAAATGAAGGCCTGAATGGGACAGTGTTCCAGGAGCTTGGCAACTTATCTTTTATTCCAAGAAATATAAATTCTATTCTTGTAAGAGTATTTTTCAGTCTTTTAAGAAAGTTAATGATACAATAACAATGATCCTAAATAAAACAGCATTGTTCTGACATATTCTCTCATGTTTCTTTTTCTATAGCTTATATGCCATTTTAATGCATCTCATGAAGTTCATTGAAAATTAATATTTAACTCCTTTCCATTGAAGCTTAAGAGACCACTGATCTGGGTACAGATGAGCTGCATGAAAGAAGGATAAATTTAAAGTTAATTGGCAGAATATTTCTACCAATATGGCTGAGTTCATATACACAGAGGAATGTTGAGGACTTCAAAAAAAAATTCATTTTTTTTTTTAGTGATTCTGCACACTCCTCTCTGTATGTGTAATTATTTATTATTTTGCTAATTATAAAAGTAATATATGCTGAAAGAAGAAAACTTGGAAAATGCCAAAATATGCAAATTGAATAAAATTCTGAAGAGTGTCAGTGTAAACATTTTGGTGTGTATCTTTTAGTTCTTTTTCTTACATAAGACATTTTAAATTTTTTTTAAATCATAAAATACATATGCACATTTTTTAAAGTCAAATGAGGTGTTATAAATTAAATGGTGAAAGATAGCCCTAAATTTTCTTATCCATTCCCAACACTAGAAGCAATCTCTTTCAACTTCTTAGCTATTTTTAGCTTCTTTAGTTCTATTTTAGTATTATGGCCATATATGTCAAGAGTATGATTGTTCTATTCATTTTTTATTTTCAGTCATGGATATTTTCTATTTATTTCCACCAAGGAAGATGAAGATTTAGCTCTCTGGGGACTCCCCATGTCTTGTTCCCCTTTACAAGCGTGTACAAACTCTCACAGATGAGTACAATATGATCATATAATTTGGTTATATTTCTTCTTTTCTTGTGTTTTAGTTTTCTTGGAATTGACAATTGTCTTACTTTTTGTTTGCATAGTTTTCCATTTACTTATTCGTGTATTAATTCATCACCTCAGATCTCAGAGTTGTCAAATTCCTTTCAATAGTTTCAAACATTCCAGGACTTTTTTTTTTTTTTTTAAGCTTGCCTATAACACACATTTGTAGTAGGATTTTTATTTTATTTTTTAATTATTTATTATTATTATTATTTTTTACTTTACAATATTGTATTGGTTTTGCCATACATCAACATGCATCCACCACAGGTGTACATGTGTTCCCCATCCTGAATCCCCCTCCCTCTTAGCTCCCCATACCATCCCTCTGGGTCATCCTCGTGCACCAGCCCCAAGCTTCCTGTATCCTGCATTGAACCTGGACTGGTGATTCGTTTCTTATATGATATTATACATGTTTTAATGCCATTCTCCAAAATCATCCCCCCCTCCCGGTCCCACAGAGTCCAAAAGACTGTTCTATACATCTGTGTCTCTTTTGCTGTCTCGCATACAGGGTTGTTGTTACCATCTTTCTAAATTCCATATACATGCGTTAGTATACTGTATTGGCATTTTTCTTTCTGGCTTACTTCACTCTGTATAATAGGCTCCAGTTTCATCCACCTCATTAGAACTGATTCAAATGTATTCTTTCTAATGGCTGAGTAATACTCCATTGTGTATATGTACCACAGCTTTCTTATCCATTCATCTGCTGATGGACATCTAGGTTGCTTCCATGTCCTGGCTATTATAAACAGTGCTGCAATGAACATTGGGGTACACATGTCTCTTTCAATTCTGGTCTCCTTGGTGTGTATGCCCAGCAGTGGGATTGCTGGGTCGTATGGCAGTTCTATTTCCAGTTTTTTAAGGAATCTCCACACTGTTCTCCATAGTGGCTGTACTAGTTTGCATTCCCA
>NW_011494735.1:4093434-4094096 GCF_000754665.1 Bison bison bison | reverse complement strand
GTTCCCTTTTCTCCACACCCTCTCCAGCGTTTATTGCTTATAGTACTTTTGGATCGCAGCCATTCTGAATGGCGTGAAATGGTACCTCATTGTGGTTTTGATTTGCATTTCTCTGATAATGAGTGATGTTGAGCATCTTTTCATGTGTTTGTTAGCCGTCTGTGTGTCTTCTTTGGAGAAATGTCTATTTAGTTCTTTGGCCCATTTTTTGATTGGGTCGTTTATTTTTCTGGAATTGAGCTGCAGGAGTTGCTTGTATATTTTTGAGATTAGTTGTTTTTCAGTTGCTTCATTTGCTATTATTTTCTCCCATTCTGAAGGCTGTCTTTTCACCTTGCTTATAGTTTCTTTTGTTGTGCAGAAGTCTTTTAATTTTAATTAGATCCCATTTGTTTATTTTTGCTTTTATTTCCAATATTCTGGGAGGTGGGTCATAAAGGATCCTGCTGTGATGTATGTCGGAGAGTGTTTTGCCTATATTCTCCTCTAAGAGTTTTATAGTTTCTGGTCTTATGTTTAGATCTTTAATCCATTTTGAGTTTATTTTTGTGTATGGTGTTAGAAAGTGTTCTAGTTTCATTCTTTTACAAGTGGTTGACCAGATTTCCCAGCACCACTTGTTAAAGAGATTGTCTTTTCTCCATTGTATATTCTTGCCTCCT
>NW_011494735.1:4091952-4092298 GCF_000754665.1 Bison bison bison | reverse complement strand
TTGTCATATATAGCTTTTATTATGTTGAGGTATGTTCCTTCTATTCCTGCTTTCTGGAGAGTTTTTTTTTTTTATCATAAATGGATGTTGAATTTTGTCAAAAACTTTCTCTGCATCTATTGAGATAATCATATGGCTTTTATTTTTCACTTTGTTAATGTGGTGTATTACATTGATTGATTTGTGGATATTGAAGAATCCTTGCATCCCTGGGATAAAGCCCACTTAGTCATGGTGTATGATCTTTTTAATATGTTGTTGGATTCTGATTGCTAGAATTTTGTTAAGGATTTTTGCATCTATGTTCATCAGTGATATTGGCCTGTAGTTTCTTTTTTTTGTGTTG
>NW_011494735.1:4088779-4091765 GCF_000754665.1 Bison bison bison | reverse complement strand
CTTTCAAAGAACCAGCTTTTGGCTTTGTTGATTTTTGCTATGGTCTCCTTTGTTTCTTTTGCATTTATTTCTGCCCTAATTTTTAAGATTTCTTTTCTTCTACTAACCCTAGGGTTCTTAATTTCTTCCTTTTCTAGTTGCTTTAAGTGTAGAGTTAGGTTATTTATTTGACTTTTTTCTTGTTTCTTGAGGTATGCCTGCCTGTATTGCTATGAACTTTCCTCTTAGGACTGCTTTTACAGTGTCCCATAGATTTTGGGTTGTTGTGTTTTCATTTTCATTCGTTTCTATGCAAATTTTGATTTCTTTTTTGATTTCTTCTGTGATTTGTTGGTTATTCAGCAGCGTGTTGTTTAGCCTCCATATGTTGGAATTTTTAATATTTTTTCTCCTGTAATTGAGATCTAATCTTACTGCATTGTGGTCAGAAAAGATGCTTGGAATGATTTCAATTTTCTTGAATTTACCAAGGCTAGATTTATGGCCCAGGATGTGTTCTATCCTGGAGAAGGTTCCATGTGCGCTTGAGAAAAAGGTGAAATTCATTGTTTTAGGGTGAAATGTCCTATAGATATCAATTAGGTCTAACTGGTCTATTGTATCGTTTAAAGTTTGTGTTTCCTTGTTAATTTTCTGTTTAGTTGATCTATCCATAGGTGTGAGTGGGGGTATTAAAGTCTCCCACTATTATTGTGTTATAGTATTTCCCCTTTTGTACTTGTTAGCATTTGTCTTACATATTGCAGTGCTCCTATGTTGGGTGCATATATATTTATAATTGTTATATCTTCTTCTTGGATTGATCCTTTGATCATTATGTAGTGTCCTTCTTTGTCTCTTTTTACAGCCTTTGTTTTAAAGTCTATTTTATCTGATATGAGTATTGCTACTCCTGCTTTCTTTTGGTCTCTATTTGTATGGAATATCTTTTTCCAGCCCTTCACTTTCAGTCTGTATGTGTCCCCTGTTTTGAGGTGGGTCTCTTGTAGACAACATATATAGGGGTCTTGTTTTTGTATCCATTCAGCCAGTCTTTGTCTTTTGGTTGGGGCATTCAACCCATTTGCATTTAAGGTAATTATTGATAGGTATGATCCCATTGCCACTTACTTTATTGTTTCGGGTTCGAGTTTGTACACTGTTTTTGTGTCTCCTGTATAGAGAATATCCTTTAGCATTTGTTGGAGAACTGGTTTGGTGGTGCTGAATTCTCTCAGCTTTTGTTTGTCTGTAAAGCTTTTGATTTCTCCTTCATATTTGAATGAGATACTTGCTGGGTACAGTCATCTGGGCTGTAGGTTATTTTCTTCAGCACTTTAAGTATGTCTTGCCATTCCCTCCTGGCCTGAAGAGTTTCTATCGAAAGATCAGCTGTTATCCTTATAGGAATTCCCTTGCGTGTTATTTGTTGTTTTTCCCTTGCTGCTTTTAATATTTGTTCTTTGTGTTTGATCTTTGTTAATTTGATTAATATGTGTCTTGTGGTGTTTCGCCTTGGGTTTATCCTGTTTGGGACTCTCTGGGTTTCTTGGACTTGGGTGATTATTTCCTTCCCCATTTTAGGGAAGTTTTCAACTATTATCTCCTCAAGTATTTTCTCATGGTCTTTCTTTTTGTCTTCTTCTTCTGGGACTCCTACGCTTCGAATGTTGTAGCGTTTAATATTGTCCTGGAGGTCTCTGAGATTGTCCTCATTTCTTTTAATTCATTTTTCTTTTTTCCTCTCTGATTCATAATTAACTAATTTTTATTTTTTGGTGTGCTGGGTCTTTGTTGCTGCACGTGGACTTTCTCTAGTTGAGTGAGTGGGGAGCTACTCTTTATTGTGGTGCCTGGGCTTCTCACTGTGTTGGATTCTCTTGTTGCAGAGCACAGGCTCTAGGTACCTGGGCTTTGGTAGTTGCCGCTGGCAGGCTCAGTAGTTGTGGCGCCTGGGCTGAGTTGCTCCGGCATGTGGAATCTTTCCAGTTGGAAATCGAACCTGCATGCCTTCTGTTGGCAGGAGGATTGTTATCCCCTGCACCACTAGAGAAATCTTCCAGGACTTCTTTAACTTGGCTTTCCCCCAGGGAGTCCTTAGGGACACTGTTCCCTTCATCTCAATAATTTCCCTTCTCCTTTTTCCTGTATTAAAATCCTATTTACTAGAACCCTTATCTTTTATCTTATTTGCTCTTTTTATATCTTTATTTATTGGCTGTGCTGTGTGGACACCACAGGATCTTAGTTCCCCAACCAGGAATTGAACCCAGACCACAACAGTGAAAGCGCCAAGTCCTATCCACAGGACCACCAGGGAATTCCCAGGAATATATCACTTTGTGATTTTTAAAGACATATGCCTTTTTATAGTACAAATTTTTTTAAAGTGGTAAAAACAACATGTTATTAACAGACGCAAATACCTTTAGTTTCTCTGTAATAAGAGATGAAAATCCGATAAACTTAAACATGTGTTTGGCAATTAATATTTCACTATTTTATTTGGAAATGAACTAGATATCAAAGAATATCATTTAAAGTTGATGTTACAAAAAGATTTTGGAAACTATTTTTAACCAGACACATTTTATTAGTGATACCTGCATAATTCATTTATAAACATTTCTACTTATACCACTTAAATCTATTAATTCATGTATTCTTAACAATTATGCTTGAGTTGCCATGAAAATTTAATGATATTAAAAATTAACCATCATTTTATTTTTCTTGTTGACAAACTAGGCAAGTAGCAAAAATCACAGAAGTAAAGAACCTAATAATTTAAAGATGACTTTTTTTCTCTACCATAGTGACATACATTAAGGAAATAATTTCTATTGTAAATTCAGTTCTTAGGTTGAATTTATAATTTTATAATTTCAAGCATAAAGTAGAGACAACATAAACTTATTTGACTAGTCTTAGTTTACATATGGAGAAGGCAATGGCACCCCACTCCAGTACTCTTGCCTGGAAAATCCCATGGACGGAGGAGCCTGGT
>NW_011494735.1:4088014-4088134 GCF_000754665.1 Bison bison bison | reverse complement strand
TACCTACATCCGATGGATCATCAAAAAAGCAAGAGTTCCAGAAAAACATCTATTTCTGCTTTATTGACTATGCCAAAGCCCTTTGACTGTGTGGATCACAGTAAACTCTGGAAAATTCTG
>NW_011494735.1:4054232-4087805 GCF_000754665.1 Bison bison bison | reverse complement strand
TAGACATGGAACAAAAGACTGGTTTCAAATACAAAAAGGAGTATGTCAAGGCTGTATATTGTCACCCTGCTTATTTAACTTATATGCAGAGTACATCATGAGAAACCCTGAGCTGGAAGAAGCACAAGCTGGAATCAAGATTGCCGGAAGAAATATCAATAACCTCAGATATGCAGATGACACCACCTTTATGGCAGAAAGTGAAGAACTAAAGAGCCTCCTGATGAAAGTGAAAGAGGAGCATGAAAAAGTTGGCTTAAAGCTCAACATTCAGAAAACAAAGATCATGGTATCTGGTCCCATCACTTCATGGCAGATAGATGGGGAAACAGTGGAAACAGTGTCAGACTTTATTTTTCTGGGCTCCAAAATCACTGCAGATGGTGATTGCAGCAATGAAATTAAAAGATGCTTACTCCTTGGAAGGAAAGTTATGACCAACCTAGACAGCATATTCAAAAGCAGAGGCATTACTTTGCCAACAAAGGTCTGTCTAGTCAAGGCTATGGTTTTTCCAGTGATCATGTATGGATGTGAGAGTTGGACTATAAAAAAAGCTGAACAGTGAAGAATTGATGCTTTTGAACTGTGGTGTTGTAGAAGGCTCTTGAGAGTCCCTTGGACTGCAAGGAGATCCAACCAGTCCATCCTAAAGGAGATCAGTCCTGGGTGTTCATTGGAAGGACTGATGTTGAGGCTAAAACTCCAATACTTTGGCCACCTCATGCGAAGAGCTGACTCATTGGAAAAGACCTGATGCTGAGAAAGATTGAGGGCAGGAGGAGAAGGGGACGACAGAGGCTGAGATGGCTGGATGGCATCACCAACTCAATGGACATGGGCTTGGGTGGACTTCGGGAGCTGGTGATGGACAGGGAGGCCTGGCGTGCTGTGGTTCATGGGGTCGCAAAGAGTTGGACACAACTGAGCGACTGAACTGAACTGAACTGAATTGCTTTAGCCAACAATGATCTCTTTGGATGCTTACATTTCAAAGATACAGTAAGATCAATATTTCCAAGGGTCAGAGAAAGGACTGTAGGTTTTATATGAAATGGAACTCAAGGGTATATTTGGTATATGGGATGTCTGGACCTGGTGGGGTTGGCTTTACAAAGTAAAGGACAGTAAACCAAACCTTTGTGTGCCTTTGGACCTTTGTCAAAGCTATTTCCTGGCTATCAATATTTCTGTAAGTTTTATACCTGCTTGAGTGCCAACTGTAGCTCTTGATAGTTCTCTGATCTTCCCCTCCTTTTGTTGAGAAAGTTAAGTAAGTGTTTTGTTTTTCTTTCACACAGTCGCTCAGTCATGTCTGATTCTTTGCAATCCTGTGGACTGTAACCCACGAGGTGTCCATGGATTTTCCAGGCATAAATACTGGAGTGAGTAGCCATTTCCTTCTCTAGGGGATCTTCCTGACCCAGGGTCCACCTCATTGGTAGGCAGATTTTTTACCACTGAGCCACCAGGAAAACCGTGTACCTTCTGTATCTATTTCTATCTTTTCTCTCTTTCTTTTTTTTTTCTCAATTTGATCTCCCATTGGTACCTATAGGACACTTGTTTAAGATGAGAGCTGTCTTAAAAGTCCTTTTAGGTGTAAAAGTTCAAGTCTTCAATATATCTATTCCAATTGTGAGTCTGAGCAAGTGAGTCTTTTTTCATGGCTTAAAACCAATATTAGGGCTTACAAGAGCTTAAAACCAATATTAGAGCTTATACTGTTAGGACGCAAGAGCTTTCCCTTAAGAAATGTAGGCCTCTCAAGATGCAGAGCCACTCCAGAGAAAGCCTAAGAAAACAAAGACCTTCCTTGTCTCAGGTGACAAAAAAAAGCTCTATCTCCCATAAAATGAGACACCTTAAATACTGACCTCCTAACCTATGTTACCAGAAAGGTGATACTGAGAGGAGAATTTTTTCTTCACAAACCAGGCAGCAAAGGTAGAGGCCGTAAGGGCCTCTTATGACCTGAGACACTTCATTAAGACGAACTTCCCTGACAGCCAGCATGGTTGGACAAAGAGAATATTGCCTGTCACTTCATGTCTTAGGCTCCTAGCTGGCTGGCTTTCTAACTGCTGATGCAAGCCTGACAGACAACCTGCATCCCCTGCCCCCACCCCACCAAAGGGAGTATTCTCACTGGTGACAAAGCCAAGTTCTCAGGATAGGAAACAAAACAAATGGAGATTCTCATCTTATGGTTTTTCATCCTTATGACAGATGACAAAGGAAAACATACCTCTTTCTGGGAGGCTAAGAATCAGTAACCATAGGTGCTGATTAGCAAAAACAAATTCACAAGAATCACAATTCAAGATCTATTTTCACAAATGTTTTTCTTCTGCCTCTGTGAATTTGGAAAGGAAGGGAAAACGAGAAAGTTTCATCCCCCTCTCTTGTCTGTGCACTACAGAGAAAGCACTGGGAGACTGACATGGTAAGAATCCGTACCTTCTGCTGGTCTGCTGTCTGTTACCGCATATTTCAACTGCAGTCTCCAGGGAGAATGGCGTGTTCTAGCCTTTCCCTGTCCCATCTGCCTCACCAGAAACTGTACAGGGGGAAATATTTGTTTCCTTCTACTGTTTTAGGTTTTTGGCTGGGACTCTGTAACAAAAAGTCAGCTTAACAAGAGAAAAGGAAATGAATATATTAACATGTACATCTCATATATACTTATGAGAAATGAAAGTGATGAGTAACTCAAAGAGGTGTCTAGAACTTGGACTTACAGATCATCTTAAACAAAGAACAATATATTTTTAGGGGAACTACAAGACAAAGGAAAAGAGTACTGGGCTTCCAAGGGCAGCAAATAGTGGTACAATAAATACATCAGAAACTAATGGAAAATACTAGCTAGTCAGTATAGGTTGTTTTTCAGAGTTCTCTGGTCCTTACTTGGGTCTAATATGTGTCTAGGGATGTTGATGATTAATTTCTGCACAAATTTATGTTCTGCTTTCAGGAAAATAGGGGGAGAAAAGAGAGCTTTTTTTGAATCTTCTTCTTCTCCATTGCCTTCAGCTCAACATTATTCTTGTGTCAAAGGGGAAGATTCTTGGGGTGGCATATTCTGTTATTCCTCTGAAGATTTTGCTATAAAATTCCCTTGCTTTACAATGACTCTTTATGTTCTAACATGAAAACATGAAGTAAGGCTTTGTCAGAAAGGAGTTAGGAATGTTATTTGCATGAGGCTTACTTCTAATAGCGAAACATTGATTTATAAATTAAGAATTTACAATAATAACCAAAAAGTTAGTAATGGAATCTGGCTGAACAAAGTAGTGTTGTATTATATACCTATCAGAACAACAGGCAGTGTTCTTTTGTGGAAAGTGTATATAAAATAATCTTAAGGGAAAAAGATAAGGCAACATACAGAAGGCACATAAAGCAACTTAATGAAAAACATTTAATGAAAGATTAAAACTCATTTTTAGTTGAGTCAAATGTTCATTCAGATTTTTTTATTCATACTTGCTCAAATTCATAATAGGAATAGGAATTCCTATTCAAAATAGGAAAAAGTTCCTCTTTTATCAATAGTGCTAATCCCAATTAGTCCTGAGCAATGTCTTTAAGCAATGTCATTTCACTATTTTGTTGCGGATTAATTCTTAGGACATCAGAATGTCCTTCTTCAAACATAAGAAAGAAAATTTTGAAGTTAGTGAATCAATAAACATTTCCTATTTTCCACATGTCTCAGAGGGTGGAGCTCCCAAACCAGTCGCATAAGAAGGAAGTGAAAAGATGTTAAAAGCAGGGCCAGCTCCCCTGGGTCAGCCTGGAGGTCTGGCTTCTCAGTCAACATGAAGGCTCTCCTCATTCTGGGGTTTCTCCTCTTTTCGGTCGCTGTCCAAGGCAAGGTCTTTGAGAGATGTGAGCTTGCCAGAACTCTGAAAAGATTTGGAATGGATAACTTTAGGGGAATCAGCCTGGCAAACTGTAAGTTAACTCTTTTTCATCCTTTCAAATAGGTAGCCAGGTGTGGAACAGATACTAATAGAGGATGAACAAAAAGAAAGGGCCTTTGAGTGAATGCTTTTTTCTTTCTTGGAGGGTTTATACACTTCAGTTCAGTTCAGTCGCTCAGTCGTGTCCGACTCTTTGTGACCCCATGAACTGCAGCACACCAGGCCTCCCTGTCCATCACCAACTCCCGGAGTCCACCCAAACCCATGTCCATTGAGTCGGTGATGCCATACAACTATCTCATCCTCTGTTGTTCCCTTCTCCTCCTGCCCTCAATCTTTCCCAGCATCAGGGTCTTTTCAAATGAGTCAGCTCATCTGAGTTTCAGCTTCAATATCAGTCCTTCCAAAGAACACCCAGGACTGATCTCCTTTAGAATGGACTGGTTGGATCTCCTTGCAGTCCAAGGGACTCTCAAGAGTCTTCTGCAACACCACAGTTCAAAAGCTTGTACACTTACAATGGTTAAAAACATCAACTTGTTCTTTTAGAATCAGATGTACCAGGTGAAGGATTGAGTCATGGTGGGTCAAATTCTATATCATTCTAAGCATGCCAGGTCCCCATGTACTCCTCTAGCGCTACTAAATCTGACAGCTGGCCATGTAGACTGACTATAAGATACATTTTAGCACCTGGGACATGTCTGTTAAGCCCTTGTTGTTTGATTCTAGCCATTTCTAATTTGGATCTTGGGTTCTGAATAAGGTAGTATTTTTTTCATTTTTAAACCCCCTGACATGCTGTTGCACTTTTAACAGCAAGGTTTTTTAAAAATTACATTGAACTCTTAAAACAGGGACAGTAGAACTATTTCCCCTCAGTCAATATCTATATAAGGATCCCTGAAATGCAGCATGAAATGACATTTGATTATTCTGACTCTAGTTCATTAATTATTTTTCGTTTTCTTCCACAGAGTTTAAGATGTGCCCTAAGGAAAATTTCCTTTGTATTTTAGTCCGTATTTGTCAATGTCATCACTGTGGTTTTTATATTAAATTCAGGCATTTCTCCTCCATAACTATTTTTGAATGAGTTAGCCAATGGCTAGATGGATGGATGGATGACCCAGCCTTTCCTATTCTATGATTCTTGCCTGCATTATAATATGATACCCAAATTCATCTTCGGTATCATAAATTTTCTTTCTCCCAGAAAATCCTTATTTTTTCTACTAAAAAGCATTTTTCCATTATCATATACATCTGCTGCTAATGACCAAATCCACTCAACAACTCTGTTGATTTTTCTGTTCTAGGCTCAATCCTACCTGGGTGTTAGTAATAAGGAAAGTGTAATAGCAATGGAAGATATTTTTAAAAATATGTCATCTTTTTCATTTGTATTACCAAATCATTTGCTAATAAAAGAATTCTCTGAAGGGACCTTTAACACCAAAGTGTTAAAACACTTTACAAGTAAAATACATCTTTATACTTATAAAGTAAGTCATTAGTAAAATAGAACTAGTTAAGTAGAACTGATTATGCTATGAACTGTAAGTCATATGATTTGCTCTTTATTACTTAAAATATGTTTTTTTCAGGGATGTGTTTGGCCAGATGGGAAAGCAATTACAACACACAAGCTACAAACTACAATGCTGGAGACCAAAGTACTGATTATGGGATATTTCAAATCAATAGCCACTGGTGGTGTAATGATGGCAAAACCCCAGGAGCAGTTAACGCCTGTCATTTACCCTGCGGTGGTAAGACAAGATAATGTGGAGTGACAGCACAGGACTCACCTGGTTATACCTGTTGGGTTATCCAAAAAGTTCATTCAGGTTTTTCTGTAAACATCTTATGGGAAAACTGGAATGATCCTTTAGGTCAAGAGTCAATAGAAATAAAAAAATCTTGAAGGGTTCATCAGGGACCTATAAAAACTCCGTTTTAACATCTAGAAACTCTATTATCCTCCTCCTAATTTCTTAAGTAAGAAATTAAAGAGCTGGTATCATAAAAGTTTGCTGTTTGCTAACATAAAGAAGTTTCTGGAATGACCTATCACTTTATCATAACTGGACATATTGATGCTTTGTGAAGAACAATGCTATTCCTTGTTTGGGGAGGATTAGCGATAATTTTGTTGGGTGGTCTTTTTTTTTAAAATCTACCCTCCTTTATTGGAAAACAAAAGAATTACTAGTTAATCAAAGTGGAGGAATATGCGTGGTGTTTTTAAAAAATTGTTTTTACTTTTTACTATAAAATATTTTAAATATATGGACAATTAGAAACATTACTATAATAAGCATCAATATGCTCATCACTTACTTTAACAGTTGTTAACATTTTAGCACATTTACTTCTTTATATATATATATATATATGTATATAAACTTCTTTTTGCTGAGTGATTTTAAGGTGAATTAGAAACATTATGACATTTCATTTATAAATTCTTTAGAACGAATCTCCAAAAACACAGCTCCTATATAAAAACTGTCATTCTAACAAATTAATTTATAGATTTGTTTAATTGAGGTGAAACAAGTATTCTATTGACTTCCTTTTAAAATAGAGAAAGCATGTGGAATCTTTTTAAAATTTTTTTTAAATTGTATTTATTTTTTTATTGAAGGATAATTGCTTTACAGAATTTTGTTCTTTTCTGTCAAACCTCAGTGTGAATCAGCCATAGGTACACATATATCCCCTACCTTTTTTTGAACCTCCCAAAGCATGTAGAATCTTTAGTGCCTGAAATATTGGAGAAATATAGCAGAATTGATACTGCTAAATTTTTAAATATTAAAAATCCTAATAGTGAAGATGAGTCTAAGAATATACTTTTGTATCCAGTTAATTTATTTTAAAAATTTTGTATTATAGAATAACCTGTTGTCATTGAATAAAAATTCTTACTACCCAGACATGTATGACCATTGGGAAATTTTGGTATCCACATGTTCTTTTGGAATACACAACAATCCCGGACATGAATGTAAAGCTATATTATACATATTTGTACCCACATAACAACAGTGAAATTGTACTATATTTACTGCTTTACAATTTTGTCTTTATTACACAAAATTATTTTTGTCAACAAATATCAATCCTTGTTGTTTTTTAAAGATGAATAGACTTTCACAATATAAGTACTCCATAATGTATCAACCTAACTCTTACTGTTAAACATTTAGGCTAGTTCCACTTATGCCCTTTATTAATTGCTATGAAACACTTTGTATACATATCTTTCAGTACATCTCTTATTATTTCTTTAGGATCAATTTCCAGTGTCAAATTGCTGAGCAAAAACCTGCTAGACCAGTTTCTGTTTGTCTTTTTTTTTTTTTAATATTTCCTAGTAAAAAGAAAACCTTCTATCATGCTAATTAATAATTCCAGAGCTTCCAATGACTTTGGTAAATGAGAAACAGATGCCAAATGGGATGGAATGAAGAGTTCCCCCCAACATCAACAGATAAACAGACCCTTAAAAATTATTTTAGTTGTTCTTTCCTCAGCCTAAGAGAATAAAGCTGACTGAGCTAAACTTAACATTTCTATGAATGTTATTTTCACTTCTCACCACCTCTTTTTCAGCTTTGCTGCAAGATGACATCACTCAAGCTGTAGCATGTGCAAAGAGGGTTGTCAGTGATCCACAAGGCATTAGAGCATGGTATGTGTGTGTGTGTGTTTTTTTCCTTTCAGTTTTATTGAGATGTAATTGACATAAAGCACTATATAAGTTCAAGGTTTACAGCATAATGATTTGAATTACATCAGGAAACAGTATCACAATAAATTTAGTGAACATCCATTATCTCACATGGATATAAAATTAAAGAAATAGAAGAAAAAATTTTTTGTGTGTGATGAAAATTCTTAGGATTTACTCTCTTTTTAACAATTTTCATATATAAAATATAGCAGTGTTAATTATATTTATCAGGCTATATATTTGTTTTTGCTCTTTAGTCACTAAGTCACGTCTGACTTTTGTGATCAATAAACTGTAGCCTGCCAGGTTCCTCTGTCCATGGGATTATTCCAGGCAAGAATACCAAGGCAGGTTGCCCTTCCCTCCTCCAGGAGATCCTCCTAACCCAGGGACTGAATTTGTATCTCCTGCACTGCAGGCAAATTCTTTACTGCTGAGCCACCAGGGAAGCCCCATGCTGTACATGATATCCCTAGTATTTATTTATCTTATAACTGGAAGTTTGTAGTACCTTTGACTGCCTTCATCCAATTCCCCTTTCCTCATTCTACCCAAATTCTCTTGTGGTTACCTCAAGAGGTAACCACAAATTTGACCTCTTTCTCTATGACTTTCTTGCTTTGTTTGTTTGTGTTTGAAATATAATGTATGTACAACACTATGTTAGTTCCCATTACAGAGCGTGGTATGTGTTAAGTATTAAAGGAGAGAGCTGTTTTATCCTATTGTTATGAAAGAAGTGAGAGAATATTTCCAAAGATCAAAGTATGGTACTGAGAACTGAAAATTGCAGCTTTAGATTCATACTAAACGGTGTATAGCATAGAAACAATCTACTTTAACTGATTCAAAATCTTATTCTTTTACTCCTCAATTTATTTTGGGGAATTTCTAGAGGTTTTAAGATTCTCCACCTTATACCTATTCCTTGTCATATCTTGACATTATTTTTGGAATTAAGTAAATATGGAACGCACTTTGCATTTTTGCTGTGAACTACATAGGACTCAACACTTGCACTCAGATGTTCTGTGCCCTAGTGAAGCTTTGGGGGAGATGTGAAGTCCTTGGTATAGTATCTCCAAAATAAATAGCAGTAAATAGCAATACTTGGATCTGTCTGTAGCTTTTATTTCATGTAATGATAAACTATGTTGTTTTCCCAAAGGATTTGAAGTATATGTAATATAATGAAGCTTTGTTTCAACCTTATTACCATTTGTTTCATCTTTCTCTACAGGGTGGCATGGAGAAGTCATTGTCAAAACCAAGATCTCACGAGTTACATTCAGGGTTGTGGAGTGTAATGTTGGAGTTTTTACTTCAACCCATTTTGTCTCTTTTTCATATTAAGGAAGTAATAGTTGAGGGAAAGGTCATACTTTCAAACAAATAATGTTTTTTTTTTTTTTTATAGAAGCAGGAGCATGTGGTCTTTAAGATACTTAATGTTTACTTCATGTATTTATTATTTGATATTAGGCCCACAGTGTATTTCAGTTTAACAGACCTAATGCTGGTGAATATTTGTCTAAAATCTTAATTATCAAATATATATCCAGAACATTCAGTTCTTAAAGAAATAGCACACACTTAATCTTGAATCACCCCCACTCCAGTACTCTTGCCTGGAAAATCCCATGGATGGAGGAGCCTGGTGGGCTGCAATCCATGGGGTCGCGAAGAGTCGGACACGACTGAGCGACTTCACTTTCACTTTTCACTTTCCTGCATTGGAGAAGGAAATGGCAACCCACTCCAGTGTTCTTGCCTGGAGAACCCCAAGGATGGGGGAGCCTGGTGGGCTGCCGTCTATGGGGTCGCACAGAGTCGGACACGACTGAAGTGACTTAGCAGCAGTAGCAGCAATCTTGAATCATATAAGTACTCCCTAATATTCAACAAAAATATAGCAAAATAATATCTTTAAACAAATTGATCTTAGGCAAAATCCCACCTGTGTAGTAGGCATGTAACATCATCATCTGTTCAGTCATCTCCAAAAACAGTAAAATATAACTACTCTTTGTTGGGCAATATAAAATGTTAAATGGAGCGTAATACCAAAAGACTAAAAATGAAGAAAGCCTGATTTAAGAATTTTGTTTTCATAAAGTGTGACCTTTGTTTTAAATGTTGTCTTAAAAATGTTGGATTTATGCAGCTTTAAAAATAAGCTCAGAATTTATATGTCAATCACTTTTAGCCCTTTTAAAGAACTCAATTGTGCATCTTGCTGTCATGAAGGATATAAAGATGGATTAGATGAGCTGTTGTTTTTTCTTACTGTTATAAGCTTAGTTTCATGCATTATGACAAATTCAGAGGCAGAAGAGTTTGTAGGTATTGAAATCATTGCTAGTTAATCACAGGTGTGAAATCATGAATGCTATAAAAAGTACATTTTCAGTAAAAGCTTTGCAATTTATACTTTGTCTTTCTTTGTTAAGTCATTTGGTGTCTCCGAAAAAATACATACATATATATTTGAGAAAAAGATTATCTGACACTTAGTATTTCCTACATCCTCATCTGTACCAAAACAGCTAGATTTTTTTTCTGTGTGTATATTCTCTTTAATCATAGAATTCACATTCACATTAAATAACTCATTTTTTCCTCAATGGATTTAATCATAAAGAGATAGGGTATATATCATCTTAAAAAGAAAGCTCTTACAAAAACCAAAAATAGCTAGATATTGCTGAAGAAAAATACATAAGCATGCTGACAGATCTCTATTTTTTAATTTTTTTAGCTGTGCTACTAGGTTTGGGGGATCTTAGTTCCCTGACCAGGGATTGAACCTGCATCCTCCACAGCAAAAGCTTGGAGTCCTAACCACCGGACCTCCAGGGAATTTCCCTCACACTAAATTCATAAACACAAATCTCACATGGGCCCTCTAATCAGCCTGGTCATCTTAGTCACTTCTCTGAAATCCTGTGTTGGTGTCCCAATTACTCAAAATGACTGTCACTGTTTACTTCTCTCATTTCAAAGTCCTGGCACACATGCCAACCACTGGCCTTCCACACTCTGCTTGTGGTAGACGACTCAGCCTCACCTTACACTGACAGAACAGAGGCAACTCATATAAAACCCTCCCCTCCTGGCCACCATAACAGAGCTCAGGTCTTTCCGTGGGCCCACCCTCCCTTCCTTCCCCTTTATCACTGCGATGAAGGGCCTTGCTCCCGCCAATGGCAGTGTCTCCACATGCAGTCTTCACAGCCCTCTCACTACTCCAGTTTAGGCTGAGGGTTTCCTGATCCTGAGTTTCTCCCTCTTTGTTGGATCATCCCCTTTACTGTACGAACTGCCCTGGTAACCTTTCATCTTGCAAATAACCCTCCAGGTTATTTTAGACTAAAACATCATTTTAGACTCCCTTTTACCGCAACTGGGGCTTCCCTGGTGGCTCAGACGGCAAAGCGTCTGCTGGTAATGCAGGAGACCAGGGTTCGATCCCTTGGTTGGGAAGATCCCCTGGAGAAGGAAATGACAACCCACTCCAGTACTCTTGCCTGGAAAATTCCGTGGACTGAGGAGTCTGGTAGGCTACAGTCCATGGGGTCACAAAGAGTCGGACACGACTGAGCGACTTCACTTCACTACCGCAACTATCTTCCTGGTGGCTCAAGAACCCGGAAGCTTCTCCACAACAGCTGTGTGGTGGTGGTGGTGGTTTAGTTGTTGAATCGTGTCCGACTCTTGCGACCCCATGGACTGTAGCCTGCCAGGCTCCTCTATCTGTGAGATTCTCCAGGCGAGTATACTGGAGTAGGTAGCCATTTCCTTCTCCAGGGGATCCTCCCAACCCAGGAATCGAACCCGGGTCTTCTGCACTGCAGGCAGATTCCTTACTGACGGGGCTATAAAGGAAGCCCACAACAGCTGTACCATTTTATATTTCCATGAGCCATGCATAAAAATTTCTAGACATTTTGATTAAACTTGTTATTTTATCTTTTTCTTATAATAACATCTTGTTGGGTTTATAGTTTGACATTGTGAACTATGATTTTATTGATTTATTTTTTCCTTGAGTTCTGTTTTTGCCTCTTGTAGTTTGACACTGTTGTTAGGCACATACGCATTAAGAATTGTTATGTCTTCTTGGAGAATTAACCCCTTTCTCATTATGTAATGAATGTACTTCTTTATCAACTGTGGTTTTTTTTATGTCATAAAATGGACTTTCATGTCTAAAAATATGGAATGCTTCACGAATTTGTGTGTCATCCTTGTGCAGGGACCATGCTCATCTTATCTGTATCATTCCAACTTTTGTATATTTGCTGCCAAAGCAAGCTCCAGCTGTGATTTTTAAAGCAACTCATCTTTAGCCAGTCTTTCTAAAGCATTTAACAAAATTTTCTTTGAACCAATTGCATTTGCACTCATGTTTTGTTGGTTTACATAATATTAAGCTATGAAATCACAGGAAAAAGTACTATTGATACAGTTTAGGAACACATGCACTGAGTCTCATGGAAAGTAATTAGTAATAGAAGTTCCTGGACATAAATGTGTGAATAAGTCAGTTTTATAGACAAACTGTATAGCTAGGTTATGTGTTATTGTTGTTGTTCAGTGGCTCAGTTGTGTCTGACTCTTTGCAACTCCCATGAATGGCAGGTTATGTGGAGGGTATTTTAATCAGTTCTTATCATTGGATATTCAGGTTATTTCACTAGATTTTTGATTTGTATAAAGGATACTATAATGAATCTCTTTATAAGTAAACCTAAATGCATTTTCCGAAAAGTAGTTTCTTGTGGTGCTTGATTTAATAAGCATGAGCAATTGAATTTTTGTTTGTTTGTTTTTTCTTTTTTTCTTAATTTTATTTTTTGTGGAGTTTTTTTGTTTGTTTATCTGACCAATTGAATTTTTGACACATGAAGTTACTCTCTAACCTTCACCACAGCTGTATGTGAAAATGCATATTTTTTCACATCTTTGTCAGTAATGGGTGCTTTAAAATATATTGATTTTTAGTGATGAAAATTGGTATCTTTTAAAATATTTTGTGATTTTTTTAATGTTAGCTTAGCTTTAAACTCAAACATTTTAAAATATTGTATTTAAAAAAATTTTAAATGTTAGCGTGCTGTCATCTAGTGACAACTTTATGTAAGAAATAAAAGAGTAAGTCATAATTTAGTAATTTCATCTTGTAATTGAGGAAACAATTAAGTGTATGCATTCAGACCCCAAGTAATATATCCAATTAAGGGCAAACTCAAGAGCTGACAAATCCAAGCCAGGCTCTCATCCAAGATCTGAAAGATTCTTTTCTTTTCCATTGTCCCTGTTAAGTCACAGCAGTATAGTCAAACCAAAAGATCAGATGATGATGAGAATAATACTCTGATTATTTTGATGAAAGCTGTTAATAAAACCTTTCTATCTTTATGCTGAAAATCTTTCTAAATTTGCTCAGTGGACATAAAAACAGAAGGGAAGGAATTTTGTAGCAACATATTTTCTATTTATATATAGATCAATTAGGGAATATATTTAACATCTCTTTGAAGAGTATAGTATTATAATATCATTATGAATAGAATTCTCAGGGTAGGTGTAAGATTGTAGGCTTAATTTTACTTAGCTATGTGATATCAGTTTTGTTTTTAACCTTGGGTAGAAAACAAAATGCCCCTTTCTGAATGCCACGTATAGCATGGGATACTATACATTGCATTCAGAAAGGGGATATAAGCCAAGGAAAATTCTTTCTGCCCTTTGAGAGTCAGGAAATAAGATAATTCATACCCAGCGAATACTCAAAATGACTACAATGTGCAAAATTCCATGAGCACACAAAGAAAGAAGACCATATGTTGTCTTGGAAGAAAACAGTTGAAGGGACTAGTACATACAGGCCACTTTCCCATGTGGTATTTTTAATGTAAGCATCATATCAATTCCATTGGAGTTCCTCATTTTACAGGTGAGGAAAGAAATTTAGGAAGACTCAGTAGCAAAGCAGTAATGCACTTAGGATCAGAAGAGCCAATCTAGAGCATGTGACAGGGGGACTTAGTGGCGATTACTTACAGAAGATGGGAGACGGCGTGAAAGACTCTCCAGATAAAGCATCAGAATCAACATCAGTACAGAAACCAGTCGACTGAGCGACTGAACTGAACTGAGCTGAATATAATGGGCATTAGTTCAGCAATTCATTCTGACATGATTCAGGGAAAATCATGTTCTTTATCACATTCTCTTTAAACTTTCCTATAAATTTATGCTTGTCTAAGAATTGTAATCATTTATTTGAGCTTTATCACCTTTTAGAAAAAAACATGTACTTTCTTTATTGTCAGTTTTCTCTTCAAGTCTTTGAAAATATAGTTCAGAGACCTTAGTATGTTTTTGAACTCCTGTTGCAATGTTTGAACAGTTTTATCATGGGTAGATCATCTAAGTTGGCATGCATGTTTAAAATACTTCATCTGCCAGATGGACCTGAAAAGAACACAAATAATAGTTGCAAAATGTTGAATCCAACTCAACAAATCCCAGTAGTGAAGAAGTAAAATTTTCTTCAATGAATTTAAAGAAACTAGACAGAGCACATGTTGTGTACTTGTTCATGTTTTAAAAGAATACTTTTTTCACATCTTTTATTATAGCTTTCTTATCATAAAACTGACCACAAATGTCATTCAACAACAGGTTCAAATCACCCAGAACTTGCTTCACTCTGTTAAATAAAGCCATAGCTAGTTTTCAGTTGATAAAGTTAAAAATCACTCATAAGGTTTTCTATATTAACCATATTACACAACAATCAACAATTGATCAGGGCTGTCACATCTTAAATAAAATCTCCAGTAATGGACTTTTACTTGCTGTCTGATTTCTCTTATTTACCACCTAATTTTATACATGTTTTCTGATTCTAAAATTAATTTTTATTAACATGATTTGGATAAATGTTAAATTAGCTTTTCTCATTTTAGTATTTTCTCAAATGCTCCTGGATTGAAAGCAGCAGCTATTTTGATAATTCCTATGAAATATTTGTTATTTAAGAATGCCACTGTTCATTATGAACTCTAAAAGAAAATAGTTTTGCTTTAAAATCTTTTTTTAAAATACAATTGGCCTTCCCCCTTTTTTTTTTTTTTAGTTTATTTGGCTGCAATGAGTCTGTTTCTTCATGCAGTATCTTCGGTTGTGGCATGCAGGCTTGTTCCTTGACAAGGGATCAAACTCAGGCCCCCTGCATTGGGAACATGGAGTCTTAATCACTGGACTGCCAAGAAAGTGCTTTTTGCTTTAAAAGTTTAATAGCCACAACTACTAGCACTTTAGAATAATATTTAATGTTCTTTTTTTAATCTGTGTTTAATAAGACTTTGGTCTAAGGGCGTTTTTATTTGATTTATGTGTAAACCAAGAAAACATAAGAAGACAAGAAAATTAATATAATGTAATAGCCCCTATTGGATCCTGGAACAGAAAAAGAACATTAGTGGGAAAACAAATGGGATCTAAATAAAGCCTAGAATTTAGTTAGTAGTAATCTACTAATGTCTACATCTTATGTAACTCTATTTATCAAAACTAAGAAATTGACACTGGGGAAACTTAGTGATTTAACTGTTTGAACTATTTTTGCAACTTTTCTGTAAATACAGAAAAATGTTTTAAAGGCACAAAGGCAATTTAAAGGTAGTGGAGAAAGGATAGCCTTTTAACAAGTGGTGCTGGAACAATTAGACATCTGTGTGCAAAAAAAATGAACTTGAATCAATACTGCACACTACATACAGAAAACAACTCAAGACAGATTTTAGATCTAAACGCAAAACCTAAAACTATAGAACTTCAAGAAGAAAAATAAGAGAAAATCTTGTGACCTGTTAGGCAAAGATTTCTTAGATACAAAAGCAAAAGCACAATCAAAAGAACAACAAATAAATAACTTGAAATTTAACATAATTTATAAAACTTATGCTTTAAAAAAAACACTGCTAAATAATGAAAAGATTGGGAGAAAATCTTTTCATTTTTTTTTTTTTAGTGATCAATTAATGAACATTTATTAAGTGGCTTCTTTTTTTTTAAATTTTATTTTATTTTAAAACTTTACAATATTGTATTGGTTTTGCCAAATATTGAAATGAATCCGCCACAGGTGTACCTGTGTTCCCCATCCTGAACCCTCCTCCCTCCTCCCTCCCCATACCATCCCTCTGGGTCCTCCCAGTGCACCAGCCCCAAGCATCCAGTATCATGCATCGAACCTGGACTGGCGACTCGTTTCATATATGATATTATACGTATTTCAAAGCACATGCTTGGTGAAGGAACAAGAGGAATCTTTTGGAAGTGAAGAATATGTTCATTCTTTTGACTGTGGTGATGGCCTCATGAGTGTATGAATACACAAAAATGTATCAAATTGTATGCTTTAAAAAAATGGTTTATTGTATGCTATTTACACCTCAATAAAACTGTTAAAACATTTCTTTTTTAAAAAATTATTTTTTACTTTTGGCTGTGCTTAATCCTAGTTGCTATACTTGGGCTTTCAATAGTTGCAGCAAGCTGGGGGTTACTTTCGAGTTGCAGTGCTCAGGCTTCTCACTGAAGTCACTTCTCTTGTGGAGCAAGGGCTCTATGGCACATGGGCTGTAAGGGCGCTTGGTCTCCAAGGCATGTAGGCTCGGTAGTTGTGGTACTTGGGCTTCAGTTCAGTTCAGTTCAGTCGCTCAGTCGTGTCCGACTCTTTGCGACCCCATGAATCGAAGCACGCCCGGCCTACCTGTCCATCACCAACTCCCGGAGTTCGCTCAGACTCACATCCATCGAGTTGGTGAAGCCATCCAGCCATTTCATCCTCTGTCGTCCTCTTCTCCTCCTGCCCCCAATCCCTCCCAGCATCAGAGTCTTTTCCAATGAGTCAACTCTTTGCATGAGGTGGTCAAAGTACTGGAGTTTCAGCTTTAGCATCATTCCTTCCAATGAACACCCAGGATTGATCTCCTTTAGAATGGACTGATTGGATCTCCTTGTAGTCCAAGGGACTCCCAAGAGTCTTCTCCAACACCACAGTTCAAAAGCATCAATTCTTCGGTGCTCAGCTTTCTTCACAGTCCAACTCTCACATCCATACATGACTACTGGAAAAACCATAGCCTTGACTATGGTTTGTTGGCAAAGTAATGTCTCTGCTTTTGAATATGCTATCTAGGTTGGTCATAACTTTCCTTCCAAGAAGTAAGCGTCTTTTACTTTCATGGCTGCAGTCACCATCTGCAGTGATTTTGGAGCCCAGAAAAATAAAGTCTGACACTGTTTCCACTGTTTCCCCAGGCTTAGTTGCCCAGCAGTATTTGAAATCTTCCTGTACCAGGAATCGAACCCATGTCCCCTGCATTGGCAGGCAGATTCTTATCCATTGAACCACAAGAAAAGTCTTGGGTTTTTTGTTTTGTTTGCTTATTTAATTGGCTGCATTTGGTCCTAGCTGTGGCATGCAAGCTTCATTGATCTGCAGCAGGTGGGATCTTAGTTCCCTGACCAGAGATCGAACCTGCATCCCCCACATTGCAAGGTGGATTCTTTTTTTTTAAATTAAAATTTGTATTTTATTTTATTAAAAAAATTCTACAGTGCTTTACAATTTTCAGAAGTTTCACACACATTTCATATAATCCCATAATAACGTTTTTAAAATTCCCTACTCCAATGTTGCCCTTCCCCATTCCCTATCCCCACTGCTGCTGCTGCTGCTGCTGCTGCTGCTAAGTCGCTTCAGTTGTGTCCGACCCTGTGTGACCCCATAGATGGCAGCCCACCAGGCTCCCCTGTCCCTGGGATTCTCCAGGCAAGTGGTAACCACTAATTTGTTCTCTGTGAGTCTGCTTCTTTTTTGGCAAGGTGGATTCTTAATCACTGGACAACAAGAGAAGTTCTTTTGTTGTTGTTGTTTGTTAGTTTTCTTAAAAATGAACGAAAAAAACATAAAAAACTAATCGAGTATGAGCACTGCCACTACTGAAACCCACGTGCCCTAGAGCCCATGCTCTGCAACAAGAGAGGCTCAGTTCAGTCGCTCAGTCAAGTCCGACTCTTGTGACCCCATGGACTGCAGCACACCAGGATTCCCTGTCCATCACCAACTCCCATAACTTGCTCAAACTCATGTCCATTGAGTCAGTGATGTCATCCAACTGTCTCAGCCTCTGTTGTCCCCTTCTCCTGCCTTCAGTCTTTCCCAGAAACAGGGTCTTTTTAAATGAGTCCATTCTTTGCATCAGGTGGCCAAAGTATTGGAGTTTCAGCTTCAGTATGAGTCCTTCCAATGAATATTCAGGACTGATTTCCTTTAGGATGGACTGGTTGGATTTCCTTGCAGTCCAAGGGACTCTCAAGAGTCTTCTCCAACACCACAACTCAACAGCATCAATTCTTCAGCCTTCAGCTTTCTGTATAGTCCAACTCTCACATCCATACATGAGTACTGGAATAACCATTTACTAGACCAATAACCTTTTACTAGATGGACCTTTGTTGGTAAAGTGATGTCTCTGCTTTTTAATATGCTGTCTAGGTTGGTCATAGTTTTTTTCCAAAGAGCAAGCGCTTTTAATTTTGTGACTGCAGTCACCATCTGCAGTGATTTTGGAGCCCCCCAAAATAAAGTCTGTCACTGTTTCCATTGTTTCCCCATCTATTTTCCATGAAGTAATGGGACCGGATGCCATGATCTTAGCTTTTTGAATGTTGTTTCACTCTCCTTTTTTACTTTCATCAAGAGGCTCTTTAGTTCTTCTTCACTTTCTGCCATAAAGGTGGTGTCATCTATATATCTGAGATTATTGATATTTCTCCTGGCAATCTTGATTCCAGCTTGTGCTTCATCCAACCCAGCATTTCGCATGATGTACTCTGCATATAAGTTAAATAAGCAGGGTGACAATGTACAGCCTTGACGTACTTCTTTCCCATTTTGGAACCATTCTGTTGTTCCATGTCCATTTCTAACAGTTGCTTCTTGACCCGAATGCAGATTTCTTAGGAGGCAGGCAAGGCGGTCTGATATTCCCATCTCTTAAAGAATTTTCCAGTTTGTTGTGATCCACACAGTCAAAGGCTTTGGTGTAGTCAATAAAGCAGAAGTACAAGAGAGGTTACTGCTACTGAAAAAACCTTCCTTCCAACCTCCACTAGGGGCTAGAAAGAAAAATTTCCCATGAACATTGGAACATTCTGTATATCCCCCCCCCAAATGCTTTTTATTTTTAGCATACGGTACATAATAGGAAAGCGACCAATTTTGGAGTGATACCAAGCACAGACCTAATCTTTAGTAAATTTTAAAAGAAGTTTAGCTTATGATCAGTAATGTTATTTCCAGGAATCTCTGTTTTCAAAGGCTGTAACTGAGATGGAAGTCTTCTGGAGACTTCACTGTGGCTGCATGCCTCATCGTATATGTGTGATACAAAAGGAATGCACTATGCTGTACATTTCCTTAAACATTAAGAAATATATATATACAATAGACACTGAGTCAGGATTATTTAAAACTTACATGCATGCTAAGTCACTTCAGTCGTGTCTGACTCTTTGTGACCCCATGGACTGTATACAGTTACAACGTCAGGCTCCTGTGTCCATGGGATTCTCCAGGCAAGAATACTGGAGTGGGTTGCCATGCCCTCCTCGAGGGGATCTTCTCAATCCAGGAATCAAACCCTTGTTTCTCACATCTCCTGCATTGGCAGGCAGGTTCTTTACCACTAGCGCCACCCAAGAAGCCCTAAAACACACATATAACGTACATAAAGAATGATACTCCAGTTTGAGAAGCAGAAGTAGGTATTGCCAACTCCAGTTCCTGCTAAGAATTGAGGACGTTGAATCAGAAACATTATATGATACTAAGGAAAAATAGCAGGGTGGTCTTGAAAAGAGGAAGTGTTATCTGTCTGTAACTGTCAGGGGTTCTCTAGAAATGAGAGTAGTTCGTGTGTCTGTTCTTCATTTCCAAAGTTCTGAAAGCTTGGTCTCATCAGCAGCATTCGTTTTCTTCTCCCACTTGTCTTCACGTTCTGATCTTGTAAATAACACAGTGTAAGTGTTTTAGGATTCTGTGGGTTCGGGTTTTGGTGGTTCTCCCTCTTGGTTCTGTGTCTACTCCTGTGTTTGTGTTTTGATCTCTTTTTCTTCATCCATAATTTCTTGACAACTGAAGTAGAAAATTTTTTCTTTCACTAACATTAGTATTGAATCATACCTTCTAAATTGGCTTGAGTATATTGGCATAAGTAATCATTTGTCTCAAACATATGGCCTTATTTCTAATTATTCTGGAGACCTAAGTTGACTCTTGCCTGGAAAATCCCATGGATGGAGGAGCCTGGTAGGCTCAGTCCAAGGGGTTGCTAAGAGTCGGACACGACTGAGCGACTTCATTTTGACTTTTCACTTTCATGCATTGGAGAAGGAAATGGCAACCTACTCCAGTGTTCTTGCCTGGAGAATCCCAGGGACGGGGGAGCCTGGTGGGCTGCCATCTATGGGGTCGCACAGAGTTGGACACGACTGAAGTGACTTAGCAGCAGCAGCAAGTTGACTCTTTATTTAAAAGGTGATTCTGTCTTTGAAATTCTAGGTTACCTTTTGTAATTGTTGCCTCCAGTTGGAGAAGCACATCCTTCTGTAGTATGTTGCTAGTATTTATTTGTAAGCTTGGATTACTTCCCTGCATCATTTGTTATATCAAAACATTATTGTAACACAGGTGATCAAGAGAGAAGAATAACACTTTAATTGTAGGTGGAGTATACTTATATATAGGAATTTACCAAATTTGTTGAATGTCTACACTGTACACATGAATGTCTTTTCTGAGAGGGCGGAAGGGAAACCTCAAAGGGGCATAAGACCTCAAGTACCTCATCATGATGAATCTGAGGACAACATGACAGCAAACCTCAGAATAGACACTAAAGTCATAGATTATGTGTGATTGACATATGTCTGCCATAAACTCTGCGTTCTCAGAGTTCAAGGTTGGCTTACCAACGAAGAGTGGGTTGGAGGGAAGAGAAACTGGAGGGAAAGAGACTACTTAGAAAGCTAAGTCAGGCCAAGTCAGTAGTCCTGGCATGAAATTCAGATCTAAATCAGATAACATCGAGGATATTTGACTTGCATTGGATTAAATTTTTTACTTGAGGAAGGTAATTTTAAGTGCAGTTTTTCTATATTTAGGTTTATTTTATTCCCATTTTTTTTTACAAAAATTAGTCATGTGTGTATGTATGTGAGCATGTGTAAACTTTCTCATTAGAAGATGCATACTTATTAGGAAATGTAGAAGTGTCCTAACTTCCTAGATGTTAAAGCATCCATTCATTTTTTAAAAGCAGGTTAGAGTTTACCATTCTATATGTTCATATAGCATTTTTAATTTACTAAGTTATTCTTTAATTGAAAATCCTTTTGAATTGACAATCAAGAAAACTATTTCCCAAAATAAAACTGTAAGGCACCAATGCTAGCCCTTATCATCTTTGGGTCAGGTCATGTGAGACCATGTGAAAATGGTCCTATGTTTGCGAGTTCAGTTCCTATTTGACTGAGTTGGAAATAGACTACTCACATGCCAGCAAGCAGCCAACTCAGAGAGGTATGAATTGACTTGAGGTGAGGGGTTGGGCTGAGAAAACGTGTGGCTGCATCTTAAACAACTTGGAGTGATATCAAAGGGAGAACAGAATCATCTTTAATTCAGTGTGTACAGATAAATTGTTGTTAATAAGATTAGCATATTATCTTATTTGCTTCCTAAGGGGAGAAATAAAATGTTTGTTTGTGGAGTGGGGCAAAAGTACAACCCAAGCAACAATTTATTCTCTCTCCCAACACTTTGTGATGTTACCAGAGCTAATTTACAGATGAAATTACTGCTTTCTAGTTCAGTGAGAGAAATTTAATGATCTTGCAGTTGCACTGACATATATAAAAAGATCCAACCAATCCTTAAACCCCAAAGTCATACTTAATAGAGAAGTGAAATCAGAATACTCTTCTAGAAAGAAGAAACTAAAACAGGAACATTTCCATCTCTTTGTAAATAAGATTATGTTTTATCACATGTTTAAAAAATTGGTTACCTATTTCATGATAGTTACTCAATGATGAACGCCCACTTTTTGTGCAAATTGAGAAATGATTTTTGTAACCCGACCTATGTGGGAAGGGAAATATTTGTTCACAATGTGAAAAGAAGTGAAATCCACCCTAAGTTCTGATTGCATTGACCCTGGAAGTTTAAGGGCTTCCCTCATAGTTCAGTTGGTAAAGAATCCACCTGCAATGCAGGAGACCCCAGTTCGATTCTTGGGTTGGGAAGATCTGCTGGAAAAGGGATAGGCTACCCACTCCAGAATTCTTGAGCTTCCCTTGTGGCTCAGCTAGTAAGGAATCTGCCTGCAATGTGGGAGGCCTGGGTTCGATTCCTGGGTTGGGAAGATCCCTTGGAAAAGGGAAAGGCTACATAGTATTCTGGCCTGGAGAATTCCATGGACTCTATAGTCCATGGGGTCGCAAAGAGTCGGACACGACTGAGCAACCTTCACTGGAAATTTAAATACAACAGAAATAATAGTACAAAGGAAGTATGCACAAAGAAATCAAAAGCTTTCCATAATTATCAGTTGTACATACATTAAGAATATTGATTTTTAGAGGCTCCTTTAGTGGTCTAAAGCTGAGCGCTGGAGAATTGATGCTTTTGAACTGTGGTGTTGGAGAAGACTCTTGAGAGTCCCTTGGACTGCAAGGAGATCCAATCAGTCCATCCTAAAGGAGATCAATCCTGGGTGTTCATTGGAAGGACTGATGCTGAAGCTGAAACTCCCGTACTTTGGCCACTTCATGCGAAGAGTTGACTCATTGGAAAAGACTCTGATGCTGGGAGGGATTGGGGGCAGGAGGAGAAGGGGATGACAGAGGATGAGATGGCTGGATGGCATCACCGACTCGATGGACATGAGTTTGGGTAAACTTCGGGAGTTGATGATGGACAGGGAGGCCTGGCGTGCTGTGATTCATGGGGTCACAAAGAGTCGGACACGACTGAATGACTGAACTGAATTGAACTTAGTGGTCCAGGGGTTAAAAATCTGCCTGTCAATGCAGGGGACATGCGTTGGATCCCTGGTCTGGGAGGATCCCAGATGCCACTGAGCAACTAAACCCAGATGCCACTGAGCAACTAAACCTCTGAGCCACAACTACTGGGCCCACACACTACAGCCTAGGAGCCACAGCTACTGAAACCAGAGTTCCTAGAACCATGTGGTACAAGAGAAGCCGTGTCAATCAGAGGCCCAAGCATCACAACTAGGGAGCAGCCCCCACTCACTGCAAGTAGAGAAAGGCCACATGCAGCAGTTAAGACCCAGCACAGCCTGAAATAAACAAATAAGAAACATCTCTGATTAAGAAAAAAAAAATACTGATTTCTAAATAGTCTCTGATTGTTTAATGACATTGCCTGGAGTTAGATGAAACTCTCAGAGGAAAATCAGACTTAAAAAAAAAAAAAAAACATAAAATAAGTTGGCACAACTATATTGGGAACTAAAATCAGCAAGAGGTAGACAAAGAGGTTATAGTGTGTTAAGGGCTGAGAATAGTGTTGCATTGGAATTTCTTCCCTTTCATTTGAACTTCAAGGTAACAAGGTAAACTGAAAAGACCATGGACCTGACCTGAATCTAACTCCCAGATCTCCCACTCACTATCTATATGTCTTTGGGCAGGTGACTTTTTTTCTCTGGAGATGTAGTTTTTCATTTGTAAAATGGACATACTACCTATCTTTAAGACCCCTGCAAGAATTATAAATAATGTTTATTAAGTGGCTAACACTTTGCAAGCATTTGACAAAAAAAAAAAAAAGCTAGTATTATTTACCTTTCCTTTTTCTGCTGTGTCCCAAAATAATCTCCAATCTTGATTATTCAAACCTCTTAAATATCTCTTGAATCCCCCCAGTTCTATTATCCATTCCCTGCTCTATCTGCCATCTGGATTACTTGTCAGTTTTCTAGCAGTAGTCCCTGAATCCAACTGAGAGTGTTATTTTGTTTTGTTTTTTAAAATTTTGATCCAGTTACTCTCCAGTTTAATAGTCGTGAATAGTTTCCATTGTCTTTGAGATTAATTGCTGAATTCCACTGTTTTGGGGATTAAGCTTCCCAGTCTGGTTCTGCTCACCCTCCAATGTTCTCTTTGCCACCAGACAACCTGATATTTTTTCATTGTCTGCCTAGCACATTGAGGAGACAGTAGCAAGGAAGACAGAAGACAGTGAGTGCATGGCAAGTATGCTTGAGTGCTCAGTTGCTTCAGCCATGTCTGACTCTGTGACCCTATGGACTGTAGCCCACCAGGCTCCTCTGTCCATGGGATTCTCCAGGCAAGAATACTGAAGTGGGCTGCCGTGACTTCCTCCAGGTAATCTTCCCCACCCAGGGATCAAACCCACGTCTCCTGTGTCTCCTGCATTGCATGTGGATTCTTTACTGCTAAGCCACTGAAGAAGCATGGCTAGTATGAAGAAAGGTAAAATCTTTGTGAGTAGCAGTAAAGTACCTGGCAGATTTATTAGACTGGTACTGTTTTAGGCTTAAAGATCATTCATGGGTCAGCAACTCTGTGCTAGACTACAGTAACTCTTAAAGCACAATATTGACTCCACAGTAGAAATAATTTCTCCTGTGTGTATTAAGTAGTAATATTTTTTCTCAATATGAACAGTGTTGTTGTTTAGTTGCTAAGTCATGTCTGACTCTTGTGCAACCTTATAGAGTGTAGCCTGCCAAGCTCCTCTGTCCACGGGATTTCCCAGGCAAGAATACTGGAGGAAATAAATACTCAGAATGGAAATACCCTGTCCATTTCCTTCTCCAGAGGATGTTCCTGACGCAGGGATCAAACCCACATCTCCTGCTTGGCAGGTAGATGCCTTACCACTGAACCACCTGGGAAGACCATGAACCAAGAGTATCTGACTCAAAACACCAAAACAGCAAGAGCACAGAGTAAATTAAATACAAAAGTTAGATGATTTCTGGAGTTTGGATGCTGTCAGGAGACGTAGGAAAGCATCTTGCTTGTTTGATCTATTTTGCAAAGAGTGGAAACTTAAATTGCAGAGACATTGAGAGCTAAAAGAACAGAAAGTGGTCACTAATCCTCAAAAAGGATACAGTGGTCTGGATTAGGCAAACCCAAATCATTTACCATTTTTCAATGACCCAGTACCTGGTCAACAAAATGCTAGCTTTGGATTGGGGTGAAGCACTGCCCTGAGTCAGGGAATGTCCCCACAGAGAGCCACTCTGACCTGTGGCTAGGATGCTGGACTTGCTGGGAGCAGCTGGATGCTGGTGCTGTTTCACAGGGCTATTACACAGCTCCATTAGTTGAATAAGAAATTATTCCATCTTAAGCTTTCAGCATCTGGGCTCCCTGGGAAAGTCCAGTTGTGCCCCCCACCCCACATGCCAGCCCTCCCATCTCCCGTACCTCTTCCAAATTCTCCTAGCAGCCATGCTGCCACAGCAGAGATGAGACTAGGTCCTCTGCACCCCTGAGCCAAACTACACAAGGACAGTATCAGCTGGGTAATGAGAGCAGTGCAGCTGCTCTGACCATGGTCTCCAAAGGTACATAATGGCTTCAAGAAACTGGCACTACTTCATAGCAAATGACTATTTACAGTCTTTGACAAAACTCATTCCAATGCCTCTTTTCATTAATACAGTCAATTAATTTACCAGTGTCAATTATTAATACTTTCTGAGGTTATGCTATTTTCATATAGCTTTTCATGTCCTTCATATGTTGACACAAATAGATTTTAATTTAAGAAAAAGCGGAGACATCACTTGCTGACCAGTTCCATCTACTCAGAGGTTGGAACGTATCTTCCCAGAGCCTGCTGGGAAGCTGGTGGGGCACGAACTCCCCCAGGGATCCCCAGGAGGATGTCAGCAGGAAAGGAGGCAGCCTACTGAGCCAGCCCTTGGGTCCTCTCTCTCCAAGGCAGGCAAGGGAACAGGGTTCTTCCAGCAAGCCCAGGAGCCCCACAGTGCCTCTCCCCCAGAAACAGATGTGTTCTTGGAAGGTTTTCTTTTCTTTGTTTTAATCAAAGGATTAAAACAATTTTAATTTACTAGTGTCAGTGATTTTCTGAGATTATCTATCTTCATACAGTTTTTCATGTCCCTCATATACTGACACAAATAGGTTTTAATTTTGTGCTCATAGAGAAAAACAGGACTACAGGAACAACAACAAAAAAGTGATGGGACAGATTATAGTGAAACTAGATTATCAAGACAGAGAGGTCTGAATCACTGAAAACAGAAACACCCAGGCTTACCTCCAGAGTCAATGGTAGCCTGAATCATGGAATGGTAGAGCCAGATGAAAACAGTTTCATCTCTAGGGCTCCCCAAAACCATTTCACTTCCCACTCTCCAGTCACATTCCCTCCCATTACATTCAGAGAAGGTAAGTCTGGGTCAGGTAGTGCAAAGGGCATAAATTTGCTATACCATAAATGGGTGCAAGAACCACCACTTTGCTTTATTTCTCTAAATCAAACAAAATTTGTCTCTAAGCCCTACTTCCCCAAAAGATGAGTCAACGATAGTTTTTTGAAACTTCTGTAGGTAATCCCCTGCCCAGAAACTTCCACCATCTCAAGAAACAACAGAGTCCAGAAAGCTTGAGGAAGACCTTAGAGTTTCAGTCCATCACTGAGATGTTCATACAATAGTTATTACCCAAGTTGACACGGTTCACTGAAAGACAGAAGCTCCTTCCCAAATCTTCATTGATTCCCAAGGTGGGCAATTCGTGTTCGCTTTCCCCAGCAGTTACAGGCCATTCAAGAGACCTCTTGCCATCGCTCTGGGCCCCACATGGGAGTGGGATGCAAGGTCCTCCCATTTTTCAAGCACGATATCACTGTCATCTTAGGTCTCTCCAGACTTGCCTCTTCAATTACCCCTGGCCTCAGGAAATCTTTCTCTCCAGCTTATCCTCCTTCAGTGATATAATCTCCCAAATGAAAGCCTGGATGGGACAGAGTGTTCCAGGAGCTTGGCAACTTGTCTTTCACTCCAAGAATTATAAATTCTATCCTTACAAGAGTATTTTTTAGACTTTTTAATAAATTAACTATACAATAAAAATGATCCTAACCAAACAGCATTGTTCTGAGATATTCTCTCATGTTTCTCTTTATATAACTTACATGCCATTTTAATCCAGCTCATGAAGCTCAGTGAAAAATAATATTTAACTCCTTTCCATTGAAGCTTAAGAGACCACTGATCTGGATACAGATGAACTACATAAGAGAAGGTTAATTTTATTTATTTATTTATTTTTATTAAAACGTAGTCAATTGAGAAGGTTAATTTTAAAGTTAAATGGCAGAATAATTCTACCAATATAGCTGAGTTCATATACACAGAGGAATGTTGAGGACTTCAAAAAAAAATCACTCTATTTTTAGTGATTCCGCACACTCCTCTCTGTATGTGTAATTACTTAGTATTTTGCTAATTGCAAAAGTAATATATGCTGAAAGAAGAAAACTTGGAAAATGCCAAAATATACAAATTAAATAAAAATTCTGAAGCATATTCATAGATAATCATTGTAAACATTCTGATGTATATCTTTTATATCTTTTTCTTACATAATACATTTTAAACTTTTTTCCTTTTAATATATATATTTTATTGAAGTATAGTTGACCTACAATGTTTCAAGTGTACAGTATGGTGATTCAGTCATACATATACACCTATATTACTTTTCAGATTATTTTCCATTATAGGTTATTACAAGATATTGACTATAGTTCCCTGTTCTATACAGTAAAACTATGTTGCTTGTTGTGCATTTGTTTTTTTAATTAGAAATCTAGCATTCTATTCATACTAAGTCAAACAAGTGGAATCAAATGTTGTAAGTTTTTTAGCTAGGTAAACATTCACAACTTTTAAAATATATATATTATAAATACTATTTACATAATATGTTCACAAAAGCTTTTCTACTATGCTTGATAAAGGCTTGAGAAAGAACATTGATAAAGATAAAAACAAGATGGGAGATATTGGAAAACATAAGCTAAATGAAATGGGAGCACTGAATATGAAATTTAAAAAGTGAAACAAACTAGATACAAGTAAAACATTATCATATAGTCCAGTTGTTTTTAAACATGGCTGCTCATTAGAAACATATCTGGAGTTTTGGAGAAAAAAACTTTACCTGGGCATTTGTATTTTTCAAAAATTCCAAGATAATTCTGATATACACCTGGATTTTAAAAAGTTATTACAGGTTTTTCTATTAAATGGTAGTTTTAGGGATATAGAATTCTATTATTTTGTGTAGACCAATCATGATACAATGGTATTAAGTGAATAATTACATAACTACAATAGTAAAAATGCCTATCAGTTTTCACAATCAATAGCCAGACAAAAAATAAAAGAGAATTACAGTTGCAAGCCGTAATGGAAACATGATTAACCTAACGGTATAAAATAATTACATACAATTTGGGGAGTTAAGTAGAGTGATGTTATAAATGGAAATGCATACATGCACGTTTTCATCCACCCAGTCAGCAATGTCTTTTGGTTGGTGCATTTAATCCATTTACATTTAAGGTAATTATTGATATGCATGATCCGATTACCACGTTCTTTGTTGTTTTGGGTTTATTTTGTGTAGATCTTTTCCTTCTCTTGTGTTTCCTGCCTAGAAAAGTTCTTTTAGCATTTGTTGTAAAACTGGTTTGGTGGTGCTGACTTCTCTTAACTTCTTGTCTGGGAAAGCTTTTGATTTCTCCATCAAATCTGAACAGGAGTCTTGTTGGGTAGAGTATTCTTGGTTGTAGGGTCTTCCCTTTCATCACTTTGAATATATCGTGCCATTCCCTTCTTGCTTGTAGAGTTTCAGTTGCAAAATTAGCTGATAATGTTATGGGAGTTCCCTTGTATGTTATCATTTTCCCCTTGTTTCTTTTAATATTTTATCTTTCTCTTTAAGTTTTTCAGTTTGATTACTGTGTGTCTCCGTGTGTTCCTCCTTGGATTTATCCTGCCTGAAACACTCTGTGCTTCCTGGATGTGGTTGACTATTTGCTTTCCCATGTGAGGGAAGTTTTCGGCTATTATCTCTTCAAATATTTTCTCATATCCTTTCTCACTCTCTTTTCCTCCTGGGACCTTTATAATGCAAACGTTGGTGTGTTTAATGTTGTCCCAGAGGTCTCTTAGACTATTTTCACTTTTCCTCCCTTTTTTCTGTATTCTCTTCTGTGGCAGTGATTTCTACCATTCTGTCTTTAAGTTACTTATCCTTTCTTCTGCCTGAGTTATTCTGCTGTTGATTCCTTCTAGTGTATCAGTCATCTCTACTTGTTCTTTAGTTCTTCTAGGTCTTTGGTAAGTATTTCTTGTATCTTCTCCATTCTGTTTCCAAGATCCTGGATCATCTTCATTATCATTATTCTGAATTCTTTTTCTGAAAGATTGCCTATTTTCTCTTCATTTACTTGTTTTTCTGGAGTTTTATCTTGTCCTTTCAGTTGGAACAAAACCCTCTGCTTTCTCATCCTGATTGACTTTCTGAAATATGGCTTTCATTCTAGCTGCTGTGGGATTGTGGTTCTTTTGATTCTTCTGTCTGCCCTCCATTTAATGAGGCTAAGAGGCTTGTGTAAGCTTCCTGATGAGAGGGACTAGCCATGGGAAAAACAGTGTCCTGATCTGGTGGGCAGGACCATGTTCAGTAAAGCTTTAATCCAGTTATTTGCTGATGGGTGGGATTGCACTCCCTCCCTGTTGGTTGTTTGGTCTGAGGTGATCCAGCCCTGGGGTTGATGTGGCTCTATGGTAGGGTTAATGGACACCTCCAAGAATACTTACATTAAAGGGCACCGTCCAGGACTGCTGCTGCTGGTGTCCCAGTCCCTGTGGTGAGCCACTGCTGACCCACACCTCCATGGGAGACCCTCCAACACATTGGATTGTGACATGTGACAAAAAGTGGATTTTATACAACAACCTGCAACATGTCACAGACAGCATATAGGTCTGCTTCAGTCTCTTATAGGGTCACTGTTCCTTTCCCCTGGGTCTTGGTACATGCAAGATATTTCCCCCCCACTTTATTTATTTTTTTGAATGAAGGATAATTGCTTTACAGAATTTTGTGGTTTTCTGTTGTACCTCAGCAAGAATCAGCCATAGGTACACCCATGTCCCCTCCCTCTGGAACCTCCTTCCCATCTCCCTCCCCATCCCACACTTCTAGATTGTCACAGAGCTCCTGTTTGAGTTCCCTGAGTCTTGCAGCAAATTCCCATTGGCTATCTATTTTACATATGGTATTGTAAGTTTCCATGTTACTCTCTCCATACATCTCTCTCTTTCCTTCCTTCTCTCCCCTGGTGTCCATAGCTCTGTTCTCTATGTCTGGTTCTCAAGATTTTTGTTTGTGCTGTCCAATAGTAGAGTCTCTGCTTCCCCCAGCCTTGTGGAAGTCCTGTAATCAAATCCTGCTAGACTTCAAGGTCAGATTTCCTGGATTTCCCTGTCCCTTTGCCAGATCCCCAGACTGAGAAGCCTGATGTGGGGCTCAGAACCTTCACAAAAGTGGAGAACTTCTTTGGTATTATTGTTCTTCAGTTTGTGGATAGCCCACCTGGCGGATATGGCATTTGGTTTTATCATGACTGTACCCCTCCTATACCAGCTTGTTGTGGCTTCTTCTTTGTCTTTGGATGTGGGGTATCTTTTTTTGGCAGGTTCCAGTGTCCTCCTGTTAATGGCTGTTCAATAGCTAGTTGCAATTTTGATGCTCTTGCAGGCGGAGATGAGCACACATCCTTCTACTCTACCATCTTAAACCTTTTTTTAATTGTAAAATACATGTGTATATTTTTAAAAGTCAAATGAGGTGTTATAAATTTAATGATAAAAATAGTCCTGACCTTTCTCATCCAATTCCCAACAGCAGAGGCAATCTCTTTCAACTTCTTTAGCTATTTTTAATAGGTTGGTACATGGGGAGGGAGGAGGGAGGAGGGTTCAGGATGGGGAACACATGTATACCTGTGGCGGATTCATTTTGATATTTGGCAAAACTAATACAATTATGTAAAGTTTAAAAATAAAATAAAATTTAAAAAAATAAATTATTTACACTTACAAAAAAAAATAATAGGTTGGTACAAAAGTAACTGTGTTTTTGAACTGTGAATTTTAAGTCATTATAACTAGGTTCAATCACATCTTTATTAATCAAAATAGGAACCATTACTGTTAACACATTTTTGCCAATGAAAAGCATTTGTTTATTTCTGTAGCATAAAAATTTATGCTTTGGATGGCTGACTTTATTTTTCTGGGCTCCAAATCACTGCAGATGGTGATTGCAGCCATGAAAGTAAAAGATGCTTACTCCTTGGAAGGAAAGTTATGACCAACCTAGACAGCATATTAAAAAGCAGAGACATTACTTTGTCAACAAAGGTCCATCTAGTCAAGGCTATGGTCCGTCTAGTCAAGGTATGTATGTATTCATACATACAATGGTCATGTATGGATGTGAGAGTTGGACTATAAAGAAAGCTGAGCACTGAAGAATTGATGCTTTTGAACTGTGGTGTTGGAGAAGACTCTTGAGAGTCCCTTGGACTGCAAGGAGATCCAACCAGTCCATCCTAAAGGAGATCAGTCCTGGGTGTTCACTGGAAGGACTGATGTTGAAGCTGAAACTCCAATACTTTAGGCACCTGATGTGAAGAGCTGACTCATTTGAAAAGACCTTGATATTGGGAAAGATTGAGGGCAGGAGGAGAAGGGGACAACAGAGGATAGGATGGTTGGATGGCATCGCCGACTCAATGGACATGGGTTTGGGTAGACTCCGGGAGTTGGTGATGGACAGGGAGGCCCGGTGTGCTGCAGTTCATGAAGTCGCAAAGAGTCGGACATGACTGAGCGACTGAACTGAACTGAACTGAAAAGCTCTGCCTCCTGCTGGTTGTGGAAGGGTTTTCCCTGCAAAAAGTTGTTGAGTTGCTTGAACAAGTGGTAGTCAGTTGAGAGGTCAAGTGAATATGGAGGATGAGGCAAAACTTTGTAGCTCAATTTGTTCAACTTTTGAAGTATTTGTGGAACATGAAGTTGAGCTTTGTTGTGGAAAAGAATTGGGCCCATTCTGTTGATTGACCTGAATCAACCTGAATGCAGGTTGCAGGTATTGCAGTTTTCAGTATATCTCATTGATTTGCAGAGCATACTTCTCAGATGTAATGGTTTCACCAGGATTCAGAAAGCAGCAGTGGATCAGACCAACAGAAGACCACCAAACAGTGACCATGATCTTTTTTGGTGCAAGTTTGGCTTTGGATAGTGGTTTAGAACTTCTCCATCCAGCCACTGAGTTGGTCATTACATGTTGTAGTATAAAATCCACTTTTCATCGCACATTACAATCTGATTGAGAAATGGTTCATTGTTGCTGCATAGAATAAGAGAAGACAACACTTCAAAACAATTTTTTAAATTTTTGGTCAGCTCTTGAGGCACTCACTTATTGAGTTTTTTCACCTTTCCAGTTTGCTTCAAATGCAGAGCAAACATAGAAGGGTCGACATTGAGTTCCTCAGCAGCTTCTTGTGTAGTTGTAAGAGGATCAGCTTCGATGATTGCTCTCAATTAGTGGCTGTCAACTTCCGACGGCCAGCCACTGCACTCCTCAATGTCAGGGCTCTTTTCTCCTTTGCAAAATCTCTTGAACTACCACTGCACTGTACGTTTTTTGTCAGTTCCTGAGCCAAATGTGTTGTTGATGTTGTGAGTTGTCTCTGCAGCTTTATGACCCATTTTGAATGTGAATCAAAAAAATCACTTGAATTTGCTTTTTTGTCTATTATTTCTATAGTCTAAAATAAATATAAAATAAACAGCAAGTAATAAGTCATTAGCAAAAAAACATAAAGCAAGAAACGTGCATCAAAATGATGTATAACATAACCACATTTATTTAACAATGTATTCTAACATCAAATGGCAAAGTTCAGCAATGCAAAACTGCAATTACTTTTGCACCAACCAAATAGCTTCTTTAGTTATATTCTAGTATTACAGCCATATGGCTTCCCAGGTGGCTTAGTGATAAAGAATCTGCCTGTCAGTGCAGGAGCCACAGGAGACTCGAGTTTGATCCCTGGGTCAGGAAGATCTTCTGAAGGAGGAAATGGCAACCCACTCCAGTATTCTTGCTGGGATAATCCCATGGACAGAGGAACCTAGTGGGATACAGTCCTTGGGATTGCAAGGAGTTGGACACAACTGAGCAACTGAGGACACACACAATTACAACCGTATGTCATAAGAGTATGATTATTTTACTCATTTTTGATTTTCAATCATAGATACTCTTTATTTATCTCCAACAAGGAAGATGAAGATTTAGCTCTCTCAACTCGCCTTGCCTTGTTCCTCTTTATAAGCATGTACAAATACTCACAGATGAGTATAATATGATCTTATAGTTTGGTTGTATTTCTATTCTTAAGTTTCCTGGTTTCCTTGGAATTAACAATTGGCTTCCTTTCTGTTTGCTTACTTTCCTGTGTATTTATGCATGTATTAATTCATTATCCAAAGTCTCAGCCAGAGTTGTCAAATTCCTTTCAATAGGTTCAGACATTCCTGGTCTTTTTTTTTTTTTTTTTTTAAGCTGGGCTATAACACACGTATTCTAAGATTTTTTTTAATTGATTAATTGATTTTTATTTTT